>NW_028261385.1:7685404-7692401 GCF_051295495.1 Thamnophis sirtalis
TGGAGCATACCTCTGTATATTTTTTATGGCGTGGAAGATAAACAAATGAATGAAAAATCAAAGCAAACCCAAAAAAAGGAGAAATGATAAGCCAGTAGAAGTCTGAACCAGTTTGCAAGGGTGTATTAATCACAATCACACAAATTAGTTGATATGTCTATTTATAGGCCACTTCAGCTGACTGTTATCTGCAGTTCGGCGGTTCTAATCTCACCGGCTCAAGGTTGAGTCAGCCTTCCATCCTTCCGAGGTGGGTGAAATGAGGACCCAGACTGTGGGGGCGATATGCTGACTCTGTAAACCGCTTAGAGAGGGCTGAAAGCCCTATGAAGCGGTATATAAGTCTAACTGCTATTGCTAATGGGGGAGGAGTGCCTCCTCCAATCTGCAGAAGAAAAATGCAGATAAAACAATGGCTACTAACCTGCCTTCCATAGAGTATACTCTGCACTCTGTATTCCACACAAGTCCAAAAGAGGGTTGTGAATATATCTATAGACCCCTCAAATCCTCCTGGAGATAATTTGTTTCTACTTCTACCCTCAAATTGATTCTATAGGGCAGAGTTGGTGAACCTATGGCATGCGTGCCCCAGGTGGCACACAGAGCCCTCTCTGTGGACACGTGCGCCATCACCTCAGCTCTGTTTCAGATCTCTGCCACGTATGCCCGGGGCACGTGCACGGCATGGGCGCACATGTGTGAGGCATGCATATGCATGTGCCAGTGCAGTTTGGGCGTGAGGGCATACTTTGGGCACTAAAGATTCACCACATGGCTGGCAAGCCACTCCCACCCAGTCACACAGCTGGCAAGCCACTCCCACAAAGCAGGCCACACCTACAATATCTACAGCATTCAAAGAAAACATATACAAGATGGTTTATAGGTGGCACTTCCCCACAACGAGGTTAGCCAAGATTTTTCCTGGGTTATCTCCATTGTGTTGGAAATGTGGAAGAAAGGATGGCACATTCTACCATATTTGGTGGTCCTGTACTGAGGCCACGAAATACTGGAGAAGGATTAAAAAATAGCTAAAAGAGGTTACCGGGGCAAGCATGGAATGGAGACCCGAGAACCTTCTACTAAGCATTAAACCAGAAAATATGAGCAATTCACAATGGCATTTGAGCCTACATATAATTGTGGCCGCAAGAATAACTTATGCACAATTTTGGAAATCCACTACCATACTGTCGGAAGATGCTATAATTAAAAAGATCTATGAATGTGCAGAAATGGACAGAATGACGGGTTGGCTGAGGGACAAAGGACAAACGGAACATTATCTTAGCTGGAACCTATGGTATATGTGGGCAACAAGGAGAACAGCAGGGACTTAAAATGGGGAAAGTTAAAAGTGAACATGGGTATTGTAATAGATCCCTGAATTTTGTAATGAGAAGATGTGGTTTAGAGACCTAACAATGAGGAAGGAAAAAAAAAAAAGTTGGGCTGTGAATGACTGTCACCGCGGGGGGGGGGGTGTTGTATGTTTAAAATTGTATTTGTATTTGTATGTTTTACTCTTTAAAAAATGTATAACTAATAAAGATTACTTTAAAAAAAAAAGAGGTTCTAAAAAATTTGAAACCCACCACAGACACACACACACACTTCAATCCCAGGTCACCTATTTACAGTATGTGGTGCGGACTCTTGCTGATTGATTCAGAAGAACCGAATAGGCTTCTGCCCGATGCTATAAAAGCCCTCCCATGAAGTGAAAGCTGGGGGAGGGATATCAAATAATGAACTGTATTAGGGGGCTTCTATTGTCCTTTGCAGGCCCTTTGAATAATAAACCTCTTCTCTGTACTGCTAGCTCTCCGATGATATGCAATTATTTTCATCATGTAGATAGATCGTATTGCAGCCACCCAGCTGCTTGGATTGAGAGAGAGAGAAAAAAAATCCCATTTTTCCATCCAGCAGAAATAAAATGAGATTAACCTTCCCTTTTTGCCTGGGTCATCCTTACAGCATGATGCAGATTTTATCGTGGAGCGCATTATCTTCGGTTGTATTTAATGGCTTTATCATAGTGCGAATCTATATTGTACCCTAATGAGTGAAACGTTATTTATACTGACAAGAAGATTAGAAATATTTTTTTTAAAGTAAATAGCAATAGCACTTAGACCAGGGGTGAAATCTACTTATACCTTCCTGCTACCTGTTCTCAAATGTGAACTCGCTCCTCTCGCGCACATCATCTCTGCACATGCGCAGGACCTCCGGAGGCCAGAAAGAGGCCGCCTTTCCGGACTTCTAGGACTTCCGGAAGGCCCATTTTTCACCCTCCCAAAGCCTTCATGCAGGCCCTGAACTTGCCTGGCATGATGAATGGGCCATATGGAGACTCCTGAGAGAAGCATGGTGGGCAGGGCCAGCCAGTCCTTCCAACTACCAAGTCTCATCATCATTTTTTTTTACCTTGTGATAACCAAAACTGGATGATATTACCTAGCTGGGTAATGAAACGTCTGTAACAAAACCACCAACCTTAAAATCAACTCTGAGCTACACATATTCCCTTCAATCGACACCTCTTTTTTAGTTATCTGTTGTGGCCCAGCAGGAGCCGTTGGAGCTGCCGATGGACTCCGATAGCAAGGGACCCTATGAGTCGGCTCTGGAAGATGTGGAGGACCCTGGGCAGGGTTCAGACTCCGAGCAGGGACCAGAGAGGCTGGTTAGCCACCAGGAGGCACCTGAGGCATGGATCAGCCATGAAGATCAAAGGTAGTTTGTCCCTGACACCAAGCAGAGAAGGGCGGAGAAACAGAGGCAGCAATTATGGAGACAGACTCATAAGAGATAATCAAACCCAGGTGGTTGTGGCCTGGCTCCTCCCAAGGGAGTATATAAGAAGAGACTTTGGGAGGAGACTTTTTGCAGGACACAACCGTTCATACCAAGCTGGAAAAGGTCTTGTGTGTATTGCACCTCTTATCTGTGGGAGTCTGGGTTGCTGCCAACGTCTTGCCTATGAGTAATTATTGTGAATAAAGCATGGCTAACAATAAGCTTGTGTCGGCGTTACTCACCGGACAGAGGGGGGTGTCAGAACAGTTATCTATGTGACTGAAAGTGAAAGGTTTTGGAATAAAACAACAGAAAGTCATACTCAGGGTTAAACTGGTTTTGAAGAATTTTTTGGGGGAGTATTTTATTATCAATTTCAGTTCTTGGCTGTTTTATCCCTTTGTGCAAAGAATCTAAGCCCGCAGTGGGACTTAATTAAGTTCAGAGAATACCCTAGCAGAGATAGAGAGCTGTTGAATATTTCAGTATCACATCTGTGTCTAGTTGTGTTAGTTATTTTGCCTGGAGTTTTCTTCTCTTTTGCAGGTTGATCTACACGGCGTCATGGTTTGGTGCCTTTAACCTTTTTCTTGACTAAGAGACCTTGCACTGCTTAGATGTCCAAACTTTTATTCTTCAATATTTCTCCCCCCCCCTACTCTTTGTCTCGGTAAAGTTTATTAGCCTTGATCAATTAAAAATGAAGTTTATTTTCTCCCTCAGCTGTGTCCCATCAGTTACTGCTGGATAGGCCGCAACACATGGCGTATGGTGAGGTATGAGTAGTCTTTGACACGCAATTTGATTTGATTTTGATTTTGATTTTATTTGTATGCCGCCCTTTTCCCTGAAAGGGACTCAGGGCGGATCACAACTCAAAGGGAGGGAAAAAAACAAACAAAGTTACAAAAAACATAGAAACCATACATAGTTAAAAAAAAAAAAAAAAACAATCATACCATTCGAAGTGGGGCAGCGAGTCTTTAGCCCCAGGCCTGTCAGAACAGCCAGGTTTTAAGGGCTATGCGGAAGGCCTGGAGGGTGGTGAGGGTACGAATCTCCACGGGGAGTTCGTTCCAGAGGGTCGGAGCAGCCACAGAGAAGGCCCTCCTCCGGGTAGTCGCCAGTCGACACTGGCCGGCTTATGGAATTCGGAGGAGGCCTAGTCTGTGGGATCTAATTGGTCTAGTGGAGGTAATTGGCAGTAGGCGATCTCTCAAGTACCCAGATCCAATACCATGAAGGGCTTTGTAGATGACAACTAGCACCTTGAAGCGCACCCGGAGATCAACAGGCAGCCAGTGCAGCTCGCGGAGGATAGGTGTTACGTGGGTGAACCGAGGCTCACCCACAATCGCTTGCGCAGCTGCATTCTGGACAAGCTGAAGTCGCCGAATACTCTTCAAGGGCTGCCCCATGTAGAGCACATTGCAGTAGTCCAGTCTGGAGGTCATGAGGGCACGAGTGACTGTTGTGAGAGCCTCCCGGTTCAGGTAGGGACACAACTGGTGCACCAGGCGAACCTGGGCAAATGCCCCCCTGGTCACAGCTGACAAATGGTGTTCAAAAGTCAGCTGTGGGTCCAGGAGGACTCCCAAGTTGCGGACCCTATCTGAGGGGCGTACTATTTGACCCCCCAGCGATGATTCATTTAATGGCCTTTCAAAATTACGACAGGGCTGAAGAACGTGATTTAAAAACTGGTCCTCGCACTTGTGAACTCACATTCTCCTGGATGAAGCATGAAGAAAAACATCAGGGTATTGGTCGCCATGATGTAAAAAAGATGTTGAGACTTTGGAAAGAGTGCAGAGAAGAGCAACAAAGAGGATTAGGGGACTGGAGGCTGAAACATATGAAGAACGGTTGCAGGAACTGGGAATGTCTAGTTCAGTGTTTCTCAACCTTGGCGACTTTAAGTCCTGTGGACTTCAACTCCCAGAGTTCCCCAGCCAGGAGTTGAAGTCCACAGGACTTAAAGTCGCCAAGGTTGAGAAACACTGGTCTAGTTGAATGAGAAGAAGGACTAGGAGTGGCATGATAGCAGTCTTCCAATACCTCAGGGGCTGCCACAAAGAAGAGGGAGTCAAGCTATTCTCCAAGGCACCTGAGGGGAGGACAAGAAGCAATGAGTGGAAACTAATCAAGGAGAGAAGCAACCTAGAACTAAGGAGAAATTTACTGACAATTAGAACAATTAATCAGTGGAACAACTTGCCTCCAGAAGTTGTAAATGTTCCAACTCTGGAAGGTTTTAAGAATATGTTGGATAGCTATTTGTCTGAAGCAGTGTAGAGTTTCCTGCCTAAGCAGGGGGTTGGACTAGAAAACCTCCAAGGTCTCTTCCGACTCTGTTATTCTGTTATTCTGATTCTTCTAAAAACAGAAGCAGCCCTGTGATCACATGATCAAAATTGGGACACTTGGCAAATGGAATGCATTTATGACCCCCTTTTGCTATCTTTTTTTTAACAGTTTATTTAAACATTTTCATTCACATTACATACACATGTGCCTTGTGAACAGTGCATTGTCTGGATCGTTTAGCTTGTATAATACTTTTCCCGCTCCTAATTTCTACCTAAGTTATCCAACCATTTGTAAAAGAAATCCCATGTTCAAAAATACTCTGTATCTTCCTTTTCCTTCCTCTTTAATGTCAATCTGTCCTTTTTTGCACATGCTAAAAAATAATAATAATTACATCTTCTTCTGTAGGTGCTTCCTCGTTTTTCCAGTGCTGTGCAAGCACAATTCTTGCTGATGTCAATGCCTGCCATATTAAATATATATTCCCTTTGCCATACTTCTGGAACTATGCCTAACAAAAATGTTTCTGGTTTATAACCTTAAGTGCTGCTTTAACATATTTTTCTAACCCCTCTGTATTTTTGTCCAATATTTCTTTGCTTTTGCACATGTCCACCACGTGGGAGAATAGGTCCCCTTTTGCGATCTTCTGACAAGCCAAAACAATGAGGAAGCCAGGTGTAATTAACAATCGTGTTACTCACGTAACAACTGCAGGGGTCCACTTAATATCTGTGGCAAGATATTTGCAAAAGGGGGCAAAATTCACTTTATCAATGTCTCACTTAGTAACAGAAATTGGAGGCTGTATTGTGGTCATAAATTGAGGACCACCTGTAGCTTTATCCCTACCCTTTAATTATGAATAGAATAGAAAAGAAAAGAAAAGATGGAATGGAGCAGAGTGGAGTGGAGTGAAGTGGAGTAGAGTAGAGTAGAGTAGAGTAGAGTAGAGTAGAGTAGAATAGAATAGAATAGAAAAGAAAAGAAAAGAAAAGAAAAGAAAAGAAAAGAAAAGAAAAGAAAAGAAAAGATGGAATGGAGCAGAGTGGAGTAAAGTGGAGTAGAGTAGAGTACAGTAGAATGGAGTGGAGTGGAGTGGAGTGGAGTGGAGTGGAATAGAATAGAATAGAATAGAATAGAAAAGAAAAGAAAAGAAAAGAAAAGAAAAGAAAAGAAAAGAAAAGATGGAATGGAGCAGAGTGGAGTGAAGTGAAGTGGAGTGGAGTGGAGTAGAATAGAATAGAATAGAATAGAATAGAATAGAGCGGAGTGGAGTGGAGTGGAGTAGAATAGAATAGAATAGAAAAGAAAATAATAGAAAAGAAAAGAAAAATGGAATGGAGCAGAGTGGAGTGGAGTGAAGTGGAGTGGTGTGGAGTAGAATAGAATAGAATAGAAAAGAAAAGAAAAGAAAAGAAAAGAAAAGAAAAGAAAAGAAAAGAAAAGATGGAATGGAGCAGAGTGGAGTGGAGTGGAGTGGAGTGGAGTGGAGTGGAGTGGAGTGGAGTGGAGTGGAGTGGAGTAGAGTAGAGTAGAGTAGAGTAAAATAGAATAGAATAGAATAGAATAGAATAGAATAGAAAAGAAAAGAAAAGAAAAGAAAAGATGGAAAGGAGCAGAGTGGAGTGGAGTGGAGTGCAGTGAAGTGGAGTGGAGTAGAATAGAATAGAATAGAATAGAATAGAATAGAATAGAATAGAATAGAATAGAATAGAATAGAATAGAATAGAATAGAATAGAAAAGAAAAGAAAAGATGGAATGGAGCAGAGTAGAGTGGAGTGGAGTGGAGTAGAATAGAATAGAATAGAATAGAATAGAATAGAATAGAAAAGAAAAGAAAAGAAAAGAAAAGAAAAGAAAAGATGGAATGGA
>NW_028261385.1:7692601-7740101 GCF_051295495.1 Thamnophis sirtalis
CTTCCCCTGGAGTGGGGAGGGAATGGGGATTTTGCAGTATCCTTCCCCTGGAGTGGGAAGGAAATGGGGATTTTGCAGTATTCTTCCCCTGGAGTGGGGAGGGAATGGAGATTTTACAGTATCCTTCCCCTGGAGTGGGAAGGAAATGGGGATTTTGCAGTATTCTTCCTCTGGAGTGGGGAGGGAATGGAGATTTTACAGTATCCTTCCCTGAGTGGGGAGAAATTGGAGATTTTACAGTATCTTTCCCCTGGAGTGAGGGGGAATGGAGATTTTACAGTATCCTTCCCTGAGTGGGGAGAAATTGGAGATTTTACAGTATCTTTCCCCTGGAGTGAGGGGGGAATGGAGATTTTACAGTATCCTTCCCCTGGAGTGGGGGGGGGGGAATGGAGATTTTACAGTATCCTTCCCCTGGAGTGTGGAAGGAATGGGGATTTTGCAGTATCCTTCTCCTGGAGAAAAAATGGGGATTTTACAGTATCCTTTCCCTCCACACACATACCAAGCCCCATCCACAGAGCTGGTAGTAAAAAAATATATTGAATCCCATCACTGCCATGAGGACACAGATAAACCTCCAAGTGCTTCAACGACCCTCTGAAAAGGTTGCAAATGACTGACCAGCTGCCTTCAAGGAGTATAAATCCTTCCATTCCCGACTATCCTGTCAGATTTGAAGAAGCAAAACATCTTCCAAAGAAAAAACAAGGAAGTCCAGTTTCCTCCTGAAAAAAGCGCTTTTGGGACAAGCACAGAGTGCACCACCAATCCCACATTTCAACTCTTGAGTCGCAAATATCCTCTTCTACACATAGCCCTTGATTTGCAACAGTTAATTTAGTGAACAGCAGCAGCACTGGGGAAAAAAAGTGACCTCATTGTTTTTCCACACTTTTGAGCATGGCAGCAGCTCCATGGGTCACATGGTAGAAAATTCAGATGCTCGGCAACTGATTCCTACATATGAGTAGTGCAAGCAAAAACTATGGGGAAACCAGATTCATTTCACGGCCATGTTATTAACTTAGCTGCTGTAGTGAGTCACTTAACAACTGTGGCAAGAAAGGTTATAAAATGGGGCAAAATTCACTTCACAACTGTCTTGTCTTAGCAATATAAAATGTGTGCTCAAATTGATTGTACGTTGAAGAATACCTGTATTAATCTGTTTGTCTGTCTGTCATTATCTATCTATCTATCTATCTATCTATCTATCTATCATCTATCTATCTATCTATCTATCTATCTATCTATCTATCTAACTATCTATCTATCTATCTATTGATTGATCTATCTGTTATTTATGTATTCAATCTATTTATCTATACAATCTATGTACCTCTCTATGTCTGTTTCTGTTTCTGTTGTTGTTTCTGTTTCTCTCTCTCTCTCTCTCTCTCCCTCCCTCCCTCCCTCCCTCCCTCTCTCTCTCTCTCTTGCTCACTCACTCACTCACTCACTCTCTGGATGATTAGGGGAGTGGAGGCTAAAACATATGAAGAACAGTTTCAGGAACTGGGCATGTCCAGTCTAGTGAAGAGAAGGACCAGGGGAGACATGATAGCAGTCTTCCAATATTTGAGGGGCTGCCACAGAGAGGATGGGGTGAAGCTATTTTCCAAAGCACCTGAAGGCCAGTCAAGCAATAATGGATGGAAACTGATCAAGGAGAGATTCAACCTAGAAATAAGGAGGAACTTTCTGATAGTAAGAACAATCAACCAATGGAATAGAGGTTGCCCTTGGAAGTTGTGGGGGGCTTCATCACTTGAGACTTCCAAGAAGAGATTGGACTGCCATTTGTCAGAAATGGCGTAGGCTCTCCTGGTTGAGCAGGGGGTTGGGCTAAATGACCTATAAGGTCCCTTCCAACTATGTTAATCTGCAATCTATAATGCTAGACCAACAACCAAGTAGTAAACTATTTAAAGCCATCCTAAGTTGCTCTTCTGTTGTGTATTTTCCATACCTTTTCTTCCTTTTGGCATAATTTAGACTTTTTCTCAAAGACTGGATCTCTGCCACCACTAAAACTGGCATGGCGCCGCCACTTCTCATAGCAATAGCAATAGCAGTGGACTTATATACCGCTTCATAGGCCTTTCAGGCCTCTCTAAGCAGTTTACAGAGAGTCAGCATATTGCCCCCAACAATCTGGGTCCTCATTTTACCCACCTCGGAAGGATGGAAGGCTGAGTCAACCCTGAGCCGGTGAGATTTGAACCACTGAACTGCTGATCTAGCAGTAGCCTGCAGTGCTGCATTTAACCACTGCGCCACCTTGGCTCTATCATGTTGGCAAGGTCATGCCAGCTGGAGCAGCAGGGTGTCTTTTCCTCTGTAGACTGCCCAGAAATATTTTAGCATCATGCCGGTTGACACACGATGCATCTATTGTTCATGATTGTTCCACACACAATTGACTCTCAAGAGATGGCAGATTCATTTCTGAGCATTTCCACCTGGGAAGATTAAGACAAATCAGATGTAATCAGGGGTGGGCTGCTGGGGGTCTGCGGGGATTTGGGAGAACCTCTAGCTAAGATTCTGTGCAGTTCAGAGAAACCCCAAATCCCACTCCTGGCTGGCCTCGCCCACCCCTCCCCTCCCACACAGCCCATTTTGGATACAGTTAAGTGTAGGGCGTGTGAAAAACGGGCCTACTGTAAGTTCAGGAAGGCCAGAAGAGGGCCTGTTTCCAGTCTCCAGACGGCCCCTGGAGCCCGAGGAGGCCATTTTCACCTTCCCAGAGGCTCAAAGAAAGCCTCTGGAGCCCGGGGAGGGCAGAAACATCCCCCCTGTCATGGTGCAGGAGGCCAACTAAGCCACGCCCACCCAGAAACCAGGCAGAGAACCCCTTGCTAAAAATTTTGAAGCCCAACCCTGAATGTAATAGAACCACTCTCTGGAGTCTACGATGGACACTTTCAAAACTGGCCCTGTACAAATTCAGTAATTTTATCTATGGATGCGGTAGCGAGCATTTATTTTTAGAAAACCACAGCTCTCCAAAATATGTCTATCCTCATTTTGAGGTGATAGGAGTAAAACTGCAGATTCAGAAGGTTTTCCCACCAGATGTTCAGAGATATGAAATTACTCCGATAATAGCATGCAGACAACTGGAATAAACTGCTTAAGTTAGCAAAGACTTCATCGGTGGAAAAAAATTCCATCTGAAACACATGGGGCTCCTGAATTCTGAAGTGCGGAGTATGGAAACGGTGATTAACCCACGCTTCCCCAAATGTTGTTGGCTTTTTCTACGTCAGTTTTAGTTAAAATAAATAAATAAAAACCTTTGGAGAATACTGAAGTTTGACGCAAAGCAAACATAGGAAGAACACTGGTGGCACAGTGGATAGAATGCAGTATTGCAGGCAAACTCTGCCCACTGTCTGGAGTTTGATCCTGATAGGCTCAAGATTCATTCAGCCTTCCATCCTTTTGAGGTCCATAAACTCAGAACCCAGGTTGTTGGGGGCAATAGGCTGACTGTGTAAACAGCTCAGAAAAAACTGTAAAGCTCTATGTAGTGCAGAGGTGGGTTCCTACCAGTTCGCACCTATTCGGTAGAACCGGTTCGTCAAATCTACCGATCCGGTTAGAAGAGGTTCCACCAGTGGACCCGGAAAGCAGGCCGCACCTACAGGAGAGGTTCCAAAAAATTTTGAAACCCACCACTGCCACACACACACACACACACACACACACACACACACACACACAGACTGACACAGAGAGAGAGAAAGAAAGAGAAAGAAAGAGAAAGAAAGAGAAAGAAAGAGAAAGAAAGAGAAAGAAAGGAAGAAATAAATAAAGAAAAAAGAAAAAAGAAAGAAAAAGAGAGAGAGAGATGAAAGAATAAAGAAAAAGGGACAGACAAAAGGAAGGAGAGAGAGAGAGAGAGAGAGAGAGAGAGAGAGAGAGAGAGAGAGAGAGAGAGAGAGAGAGAGAGAGAGAGAGAGAGAACACATGGCCGGCAAGCCACTCCCACAAAGAAGGCCACACCCACAGAGTAGGTTCCACAATTTTTTGAAACCCACCACTGATGTAGTGGTATATAAGTCCAAGTGCTATTGTCAGTTAGTTATAAGTCACTAAGAGCATAGTGCCGCAGTAGTTAGAATGCAGAATCGTAGACAAACTCTGCCCACTGCCAGCAGTTCGATCCTGACCAGCTCAAGGTTGACTCAGCCTTCTATCCTTCCACGATTAATAAAATAAGGACTCAGATTGTTGGGGGCAAGAGGCTGACTCTGTAAACAGCTTAGAGAGACTGTAAAGCATCATGAAGTGGTATATAAGTGAAAATTGCTATTTCTTTCTTATACCCTCCCTCCTTCCTTCATCCTTCTCCCTCCCTCTTTCTCTCCCCTTCCTCCCACCTTCCTTTCTTCCTTACTTCATCCCGTTCCCTCCCTTTTCTCTCTCCTCCCTCCCTCTCTTCTCTTACTGAATAAAATAGTATATGTTTATTACAGAGAAGAGGATAACAGAGTGGGAAGGGGTCTACCCTTCCTGCTTAGGGAGGAAACCTTATACCATTTCAGACAAATGGTTGTCCTATCCTTTCTTTAAAACCTCCAGTTTTGGAGTATTTACAACTTCTGGAGGCAAGTTGTTCCACTGATTAATTGTTCTAATTTCTCCTCAGTTCTAGGTTGCTTCTCTCCTTGATTAGTTTCCATCCATTGCTTCTTGTCCTGCCCTCAGGTCCCTTGGAGAATAGTTTGACTCCCTCTTCTTTGTGGCAGCCCCTGAGATACTGGAAGACTGCTATCATGTCTCTCCTAGTCCTTCTTTTCATTGAACTATACATACCCAATTCCTGCAACCATTCTTCATATGTTTTAGCCTCCAGTCCCCTAATCATCTTTGTTGCTCCTGTCTGCACTCTTTCTAGAGTCTCCACATCTTTTCTACATAGTGGTGACCAAAACTGAATGCAGTATTCTAAGTGTGGCCTTACCAAGGCCTTATAAAGTGGCATTAACACTTCACGTCATCTTGATTCTGTCTCTCTGTTTATGCAGCCTAGAACTGTGTTGGCTTTTTTGGCAGCTGCTGCACACGGCTGGCTCCTATTTAAATGGTTCTCCACTAGGACTCCAAGATCCCTATCACACTTACTACTATGATGGTGAGAAGATGATGGTGAAGACTGAATGCAGCCATTTTTCCTCAAAACTCATCCACATCATGTTAAACGTGGCTTCTATTTTTGGGATAACATGGATTTAAGGCAAGTGGCACCAACAGTTCACTCCAATGTAGATGTTGATGCAGGAGGGGTTGCACAGGTAAACCCACCAGTAGCTGGCCAGGTTAGGTGGTCTTAATAGAATGGACTTTATAAATTCATATTAGCTTGGCTTTTCATTCTAGTGCCCTGGAGTTCCAAAGTTGACTTTTAGCTGGAGTGAACTTTCTCTCCAACTTCCTCATAAGTATTAAAAATAGGGCTGAACAGTGTGGCAAGACCCTGTAAAGGAGGGGCACAGGAAGCCAGGCGTGGGTGAGAGATAGAACAGAGGTAAAAACTGCTGACAGCTTAAGACATTAAAGGAACTTCTCTTTCTTGTATTTCTCCTATGTACTTCGCTGTAACATTCCAAATGAACTTCTCCTTTTCGAAATGTCATGCTTGTCTCGTGTATGGAAACGCCTTGAGAATGCACAGTGTGGAACACGGCATAAAAGTAGCATCCTGGGCAGAGCAATAGCAATAGCAATAGCAGTAGACTTATATACCGCTTCATAGGCCTTTCAGGCCTCTCTAAGCGGTTTACAGAGAGTCAGCATATTGCCCCCAACAATCTGGGTCCTCATTTTACCCACCTCGGAAGGATGGAAGGCTGAGTCAACCCTGAGCCGGTGAGATTTGAACCGCTGACCTGCTGATCTAGCAGTAGCCTGCAGTGCTGCATTTAACCACTGCGCCACCTTGGCTCTAGCCCAGGCAGTTCAGATTTTGGTGTGTGAACACGCTGAACTCGATGCATCCAATAAACCTCTTTCTCTCATCTTCGTGGTCTCAAGTCCTGGTCTTTCGTAAGTAGATTACAAACCTCAAATCTGCTGCAACAATGTGTGAATATAAATTGGATTAATATTCAGCATCAGCCGTCCTTAAAATGAAGACTCTTAAATATCTTCGCTCAGACAATTTAATTTGGTTGAGTTAAGAAAAACAAAACAAAACAGTATCTTGCCCAAACAATTGTTTGCATTTATATTTGCTGGCAGTAGAATTGCACACTGAATTGGCAACTCTCCAGGTCAGAAATATATGCAAATGCTAATGTTGTGCGTGCCAATGAAGTTAATAATTGCAACTTAGGAAATAATTATATGGAACAACACAACCTGTGTATTTTTTTTTTCTTTAACACTCTCAGTGTTTAAACGATAATTCACAAAACATACACACAGAACAGGTTTTTTTTTTAAAAAAAATCAAAGATTCAGGTAGAAGGTGTTCAAAATTTCAATTTGTTTATTATTTTGCCATCTTGTATGAGAACCAACATAGTTCTGGATATCAAATTCTTCTCAAACAAACCTATTTTTTTATTTTACTATGGGGAATAGCAATAGAACTTAGAGTTATATACCGTTTCATACAGCCTCTCTAAGCAGTTCACAGAGTCAGCATATCAATCAGTCAGTCAGTCAATCAATCAATCAATCAATTAGAATAGAGCTGGAAGAGACATTGGAGGTCTTCTAGTCCAGCCAATCTGGTCCAACAATCTGAGTCCTCATTTTACCAACCTTGGAAGAATGGAAGGCTGAATCAACTTGAGATGGTCAGGATCGAACTGCAGACAGTGAGCAGAGTTAGACTGAAATACTGGACTCTAACCACAGAGCTACCACATCTGAGCCCTGTTCTGGGCCTTGAAGGCCTCCTGCACCAACCTGGAAGTCAAAACGGGCCATGGGGGGGGGGACTCCTTGGAGGGGTAGGCTGATGTGGGCGGGGCCAGCCAGAGGTGAGATTAGCCATTTCTCTGAACTGGGCAAAAAGATAACAACCGGTTTGCCTGAACCGGTGCGAACCCGCTGAAGCTCACCTCTGGTGCACAGCTTCTGAAGGCAAGTCGTTCCACTGATTAATAGTTCTCACTGTCAGGAAATTTTCCCTTAGTTCTATGGTAGGATCTCTCCTTAGCCATCTTCCAACCATGACTTCTTGTCTTGCCCTCTGGTGACTTGTAAAACAAGTTTTTGGAAGGGAACCAAGTTTGATCAGAACAAGAAGACCCTTTTTTAATATTTTTTACAAATTTCACTTGGTGGGTGCTGTTATTTTCGGCTGGTTTTTCTAAATTCCTAATGCTCCTTTCTTTCTGCTAATTCAGTTTAGTCATCTGCTGACCATATTGTGAGTCCTTCCATCTGTTTTTTTTTAAAAAAATATATTGGAGATTCCTGTCCTACTACTTTTCATTTTTATTTATTTTTCCTTACAGGGAGAAAAAAGCAAAGAGAAGCAAAACGTAACATCAGTCTACCGTATTAGTAATCAGCAAGAGTTACTACCCCAGCAACTTCTGCTCCAGTTTTTGTGTAAACAATAATCATGACCCCCCCAAAATAAACATATATATATATATATATATATACAGCACAGGTTCGATTCCCACTAAGGGTATGGCTAGCTGATGAGAGCTAAATATCTTGAAATAGATCTATACTAGTCTCCCTTTATTTATTTATCAGCATAAATACTATCTATCTATCTATCTATCTATCTATCTATCTATCTATCTATCTATCTATCTATCTATCTATATCCTGCTTTCATAGGGAGTAAGGTAAAGGTTCCCCTCGCGCATATGTGCTAGTCATTCCTGACTCTAGGGGGCGGTGCTCATCTCTGTTTCAAAGCCGAAGAGCCAGCACTGTCCGAAGATGTCTCCATGGTCATGTGGCCGGCATGACTAAACGCCAAAGGTGCGGGGAATGCTGTTTTCTTCCCACCAAAGTGGTTCCTATTTTTCTACTTGCATTTTTACGTGCTTTCAAACTGTTAGGTTGGCAGAAGCTGGGGCAAGTAACGGGAGCTCACTCCATTATGCTAGGGATTCAAACCGCCAAACTGTCAACCTTTCTGATTGACAAGCTAAGTGTCTTAGCCTCTATCCTTTTCATAGGGAGTACTTTTCCCTTTATTGTGGAGGGCTGAAAGGCAACTTATCCTCTTCCTATCCTCCTATCCTCTTTTTTTATAGGTAGCATAAATGTTTAGGAAGCCTTATTTTAATCCTGAAGGAGACTCTACTTTGGGCTAAAGTTAATGGGCCCTTCCATTGGATCACATTTAAGTAGGTAGGTAGGTAGTTAGGTAGGTAGGTAGGTAGGTAGGTAGGTAGGTAGGTAGGTAGATAGATAGATAGATAGATAGATGATAGATAGATAGATAGATAGATAGATAGATAGATAGATAGATAGATAGATAGATAGATAGATAGATAAGGTAGGTGGGTGAGTGGGTGGGTAGGTAGGTAGGTAGGTAGGTAGGTAGGTAGGTAGATAGATAGATAGATAGATAGATAGATAGATAGATAGATAGATAGATAGATAGATAGATAGATAGATGATAGATGGTAGATAGATAGATAGATAGATAGATAGATAGATAGATAGATAGATAGATAGATAGATAGATAGATAGATAGATAGATAAGGTAGGTGGGTGAGTGGGTAGGTAGGTAGGTAGGTAGGTAGGTAGGGAGAGAGAGAGAGAGAGAGAGAGAGAGAGAGAGAGAGAGAGAGAGAGAGAGAGAGAGAGATAAGGTAGGTGGGTGAGTGGGTAGGTAGGTAGGTAGGTAGACAGATCAGAGATGATAGAATAGATTCTATTTAGCTGCATCTGCCAATTACTATTCTATACACAGGGACACAGAAATACACACAGAGACTAGAGATAGGGAAAAAAGCCCAAAAGAATGATATTACAGTTGTGCTATATTAAAATCAATCGATCAATTAATTACCTGCCATTACGTTTTGTTAACTCTACTGATGCCATAGATACATTCCTCCCCATGATGATCTATCCTTCATCTGGTCTTTCAGGTCTTCCAACTGGGTCTCCATCACTGTCAACTTGTCCGTCCAACTTGCTGCTGTTCAACTTCTTCTTCTCCTTCCTTCACCCTCCTCATCTTCAGAGCCTTCTCTAGCTCTGGTCTTTGGGTGAAGTCTCCAAAATAGGATAATATGAGCAAAGTTCATTGAGATTCCAAATTAGAATTTTGGATTGATTTTCTTAGTAAAATAAAAATATCAATCAAAATAGAGCTGGAACTAGAAGGGACCTTTGTTAGGAATATAATCTAACGGTTGGGTTGGCAATATATAAAACATGTAATAATGCTATACCTATTTCTTTAAATCATACTGTAAAATGTGATTGGTTGCTGTTTCCCTCAATCGGCCATAAGAGGGAGCCAGAATGACTGTTAGCTCTCTCTGTTTGTTAGATGCTGGGCTGATCTGATCTGAGTGTTTTTGGAAGCTGGCTGTTAGAAAGTGCCATGAGCTATTGTAAGTTTTGCAACTGCTAGCAGACTTTGAGTACTGATTATATGATACTGGACTATGTTGTTTGGATTATCCCTTAACTGAAAGACATTGATGACTGACTGTCTTATCCGTGTATGACTTGGACTGTTTGATGGACTCTGATACCTCTATTTCCACGAAAGTAAAAGCCTATTTAAACTTCTAGTCCAGCCTCCTGCTCAAGCAGGAGACCCTGTGCCATTTCAGACAGGTGGATGTCCAGTCTCTTCTTAAAAAAAACCTCCAGTGATGAAGCACCCACAACTTCTGAAATTCCACTGATTAATGTCCCCATTGTTAGGAATTTTCTCCTTAATTCCATGTTGCTTTTCTCCTTGATTAGTTTCCATCCATCGTTTCTTGTCTTGTCTTCTGGTGCATTGGGAAATAAATTTAAGGTGGCAGGCTGAACCAAAGTAGGCCTCAAACCTGAACCAAACTAGGGTTTCATAGCAACAGCAATAGCAATAGCAATAGCAGTTAGACTTATATACCGCTTCATAGGGCTTTCAGCGCATGTGCGGAGCGCATGATACTCTGCGCATGTGCGGAGTTTGGAATGGCGACCGGGCTTTTTCGCTCCACACTAACCTGGCGAAAAAAGCACCGGGAAGCCTCCAAACGGACCGCAAAAATTGTTGGAAACAGCTCCTGGGAGAGCCCAAGAGCTTCGGAACCCACAGGACCTGCTGAAAATCGGAGGCTCGTATTTTCGTCATAGCGGCAGCCCGGGCTACCCAGCTGTGCGAGGACGGCGGCGACGGCGGCGCGCGGCGGTGAGAGCGGCGCGCGGGCGTTCGGAGCCTCCCCTACCACCTTACCATCTTCTGGAAGCCCCTGGTGCTGCTGGTGAGCCCCCTGGCCAATTACCTACTGGCCCCTGGTCCTATTAGCCTCCCAGAGCAGCGGAACAGCAGCTGCTGAAGCTGAAAAAAAAAAAAACCGTGGAGGAAAGCATGGAGGAAATGGCGGCGTCAAACAGCTGACTCACAGCATTACATCTCTACATCCTCCTTTCCAGCCAGCCTGCTGACTTCACTGGAGCTGAGTGGTTGTGACTGTGACTGTGAGTTTTGGTGACTAGCGAGCTGAGAGGGGCTAATTTTTAATTTAGTTTACTTTAAAGAAGGGGGCTGTCGGAAGCTGTCGGAGGCTGCATTGAATCCACAGATTGAAGGGCTGTGCTTGCTACTGCCCTAGACGCCCCCCCCCCTCGGATCTATCTCTGCTCGCTTTACTATCTGTTACCTATTTTACTATTTATCATCTGCTGCTTTATTATTTATCATCGTTGTAGCCCCCTCCGGACTTTGCTCCCTGCTCACTTAACCACTAGGAGGAGTAGGACTGTGGCCAACTGGCAGGGAGCGATAGAGGATGGCGGCTACAGGGACAAGGATTGAGCCCCGAAAATACCAGCATTTTTCCCTCCATCTGCAAGAGCGGTGCAAGTCAGCCTCGAACTCTGTTTTCCTACATCGGGGCCCTTATATACCTTTGGGAAAGAGACTTTCGAATATACAGCCCGCTAACCTCCACCAGTGGGATAAGACTATACGGTTGCCGTTTATGAACTTTGGAGCTTCATTCTCAATCTTGTGTGTCTACAGCCACCTTATATACTACGTACTTTTGACTTGGTGGCTAAGGACATTTCCCCAGGACATAAGAAGGGAGAGGAGCAGACCATCGCTTCCTCCACTGTTTCCATACTACTATATATTATAACTGCGCAATTTTAAACAGAATGTTGAGTGTATGGGAGTTGACTGGAATTGAATGAATGGCCCACTTTTAGTAATTGTTACCTCTGTATTTTATATGTTTTAAATTTCTACGTGGGAACTGTTAGTGTGGATAAATGAGAATGTTTGACTCGGAGGACCTGCTGGGGAAGGCGGGAGGTACCGGGGTGGTTGGGGGGACCATGGACATGGGAGTGGGTCGGAGCATAGCGGTCGTGACAGGGAGAGGCAGATACGGCGGGGACCTTAGGGCTGGCCATTACCGGGGAAGGAGGGTTCGCTACATTACAGAGATCCCTCCTTCCGGCCCTGGGAGTCCCACTCCAAGACCAGATGGCGCGAGTAGTCAGGACCCTGGTCTCAGGCTGTTGTCGCTAAATGCCAGGTCTGTTGTTCACAAAGCTCCCCTCGTCCGGGACTTAATTGTTGACGAGAGGGCAGACCTGGCATGTATTACTGAAACCTGGCTGGGCACAGAAGGAGGAGTCCCCCTTGTAGAGATGTGCCCAGAGGGATTTCAGGTGCTTCATCAGCCGAGAGCCCAGTGAAGGGGTGGCGGTGTGGCCATCGTAATCCGGGAGTCTCTGTTACCTCGTAGGGTCCCTGCTCCGGAGCTTGTCGGGTGTGAGTCTCTGCTGATAAAGTTGGACCTCAAGGGTCAAGTGGTTTTGCTGCTAACGTACCTGCCTCCCAACTGCGTTGCAGCATCCCTCCCCTCGCTCCTCGAGTCAGTAGCCGAGCTGGCGGTTGAGTTCCCCAGGCTTATAGTTCTGGGGGATTTCAACTTGCCATCGCTCGGTGAACGCTCTGATGGGGCGCAGGAGTTCATGGCTTCCATGACAGCCATGGGCTTGACCCAAGTAATCCGGGGCCCAACCCATGCAGCGGGTCACATGCTCGACCTCGTATTTCTCTCGGAGCAGTGGATGTGTGATCTTGGTCTGAGGGGTAATGAGATCATACCCCTGTCGTGGTCAGACCATTGCCTACTGAGGCTTGACTTCCGGAGGCCAAACCCCCACCGTAGGGAGGAGGAACCGACCAGGTGGTTCCGCCCCAGGCGACTTATGGACCCTTTGAGGTTCCAGACGGAGCTTGGGGTTATTCCTGATACTCTCGCCCACAGTTCGGCGGAGACTCTGGCTGCCGCCTGGTACTCGGCGGCGTCGGAGTCTCTCGACCGGATTGCGCCACTACGGCCCCTCCGGGTCAGTGGATCCCGGAGAGTTCCCTGGTTTACCGAGGAACTCCGGGAGAAGAAACGCCGGAGGAGACGCCTAGAGCACCAGTGGAGGTCCGATAGGTCCGAGGCAAACCGAGCACTCTTAACTACCTGCACCAAGGACTATGTCCGAGCATTAAGAACTGCAAAAAGATCACATATTTCTGCCTTGGTTGCGTCCGCCGAGTCGCGCCCAGCCGCCCTGCTTAGGATAACCCGCTCCCTCCTCAATAGGAGGGATGCGGGAGACCCCTTGCAGGGTAGGGCTGAGGATTATGCTCAATTCTTGGCGGACAAAGTAGCTCGGTTTCGATCGGACTTGGACTCCACCGCAGTAGACCCAGCTGAGACACAGGAGGATTATTTGCCACATCAGCTCTGGGTTGAGTTCCAGGAAGTTGCCTCTGGGGATGTGGACAAGGCCATTCGAGCTGTAAGTGCCTCCACTTGTATTCTGGACCCGTGTCCCTCCTGGCTGGTGGCTAACAGCAGGGAGGTGACACATGGCTGGATCCAGGCGGTTGTCACCGCCTCCCTTCGGGAGGGGCACTTCCCCGCCGTACTTAAAACGGCGGTGGTGAGACCCCTCCTGAAGAAGCCATCGTTAGATCCAGCCATCCTAAACAACTTTCGTCCTGTCTCCAACCTTCCCTTTATCGGGAAGGTTGTTGAGAAGGTGGTGGCCTTTCAGCTCCAACGGGCCTTGGAGGAAGCTAGCTATCTTGACCCCTTCCAGTCCGGCTTCAGACCTGGTTACAGCACAGAAACCGCTTTGGTCGCATTGACCGATGATCTCTGGAGGGCCAGAGATGGAGGCTATGCGTCCATCCTGGTTCTCCTTGACCTCTCAGCGGCTTTCGATACCATCGACCATGGTATCCTTCTGCGACGACTGCGGGAGGTGGGAGTGGGAGGCACAGTTCTGCGGTGGTTCTCCTCCTACCTCTCGGACAGGTCGCAGTCGGTGTTGGTCGGGGGGCAGAGATCGTCCCTGAGGCCCCTAACATGTGGGGTACCTCAGGGTTCGGTCCTATCCCCCCTACTATTTAACATCTACATGAAACCGCTGGGTGAGATCATTCGGAGGCACGGGATAAAATACCACCAATATGCGGACGATACGCAATTGTATCTGTCCGCCCCGTGCCAACTCAATGAAGCGGTGGACGTGATGAACCAGGGTCTGGAGGCCGTTAAGAACTGGATGAGTGCTAACAAACTGGTACTCAACCCGGATAAGACCGAGTGGCTGTTGTGCTTCCCCCCCCCAATAATTTGGCTAATACACCAACGCTTAGGCTGGGGGGTCAAATTTTATACCCCTCAGATAGGGTCCGCAACTTAGGAGTCCTCCTGGATCCACAGCTGACTTTTGATCACCGGCTGTCAGCTGTGACCAGGGGGGCATTTGCCCAGGTTCGCCTGGTCCGCCAGTTGCGGCCCTACCTAGACCGGGGGGCTCTCACAACAGTCACTCGAGCCCTTGTGATCTCTAGACTGGAATACTGCAATGGGCTCTACATGGGGTTGCCCTTGAAGTGCATCCGGCGACTACAGCTAGTCCAAAATGCAGCCGCGCGAGTGATAGTGGGCGCACCGCGGTTCGCCCATGTTACATCTGTCCTCCGCGAGCTGCACTGGCTACCTGTTGGTCTCCGGGTGCGCTTCAGGATATTGATGACCACCTTTAAAGCACTCCATGGTAGTGGATCTGGGTACTTGAGAGACCGCCTTCTGCCGATTACCTCCCTAAATCGACCAATCAGATCGCACAGACTGGGCCTCCTCCGAATTCCATCTGCCAGTCACTGCCGACTGGCGACCACACGGAGGAGGGCCTTTTCTGTTGCTGCCCCGACCCTGTGGAACGAGCTCCCCATGGAGATCCGTACCCTCACCACTATCCAGACCTTCCGCGCAGCCCTCAAGATCTGGCTCTCCCAGCAGGCCTGGGGATAGGCTTCCAATTACCCGCCCGAGTGTTTGATTGCTGAATGAAAGTTGTGTTTTATTATTTTTTCTTTTGTTCACATATTGTTTTGTTTTGACCTTGCACCCCCCCTCCCCTGTGGTTGTAAGCCGCCCTGAGTCCCCTCAGGGAAAAGGGCGGCATATAAATCCCAATAAACCTTCAAACCTTCAAACCTTCTCTAAGCGGTTTACAGAGTCAGCATATCGCCCCCACAGTCTGGGTTCTCATTTCACCCACCTCGGAAGGATGGAAGGCTGAGTCAACCTTGAGCTGGTGAGATTAGAACCGCTGAACTGCAGATAACAGTCAGCTGAAATTGCAAGGACATGGTGCGGTTAGACACGAGTTAGAAGGGAGTCTGTACATGAAATCTGCTGAAGCAAAGTATCTATTTTAACCTATTTGCTGGCTTGGTTGTAAATCTGTTTAGTAGACACATTGTTAGTTCCTCAAAATACATGCATTTCTGTCCGTTGGCTGACTATGTATTATGACTTCTTGTAGACATAATATTGCTGTAACTCAAAGGGCAAATCTTGAGGGGTGTTTCCAAAACGAACAGATGGCTTTAACTGAAAGCGATAAACTATATAAGGAATTTCCTGACTTTCATTCATTGTTCAGGCCATTGTTCCTGAACCTGCGCAATAAACATTTCCTTCTCTGAAGAGCTGGCTTCTGTGTCCTGTCTTTTCTACAACAAATTGATCTCCTCCTCTTTGTAACAGATCCCCCTGTCAAATATTGTAATACTGCTGTACAATATCCCCATATATCCTTACTATTTACCATGAATTAACGAATGAATGAATGAATGGCTTCCACCAATTCAAAAATGACAGGCCAGCTTCTACAGCAGTCTTTTCTGCTTTCTTTAGAGGGTCATTATCTATGTTCTGTGCTGAATGAATGGTTCCTCTTCTTTTCACAATGGATTTAATATATTTAAATATGTATGTAATTGCACTCACTTATGTTGCTAATTTGGGCCTAATTAAAGCAAGCAACATGCTGAAGTATTTAAATTGTGAGACACTGTTTCTCTGGAAGGCATCAAGGACCATTTTCAAGGCAATTCACTGATGCTCCAGTTTAGTTGAATATGGTAGGAGAGGGGAATAGAAAAATAAAATAATTTGGCTCCCATTGCACCAATAAAGGGATATTTATTCAACCAGGCAGCGTTGAGGAGGGGAAAAAATAACCCTGAAATTAATAGAAACCTAGGTGGAATTCCACTTTTCTCCAAGTGAGTTTAAATAACTATAACTCTATAAATAACATTCTAGGAAGAAAGACAATCTTCTAATAATTTGGGTACAGTTGTAGGTCTTTGAGAATTGTTGGAAAATAGGTGAAAAATATCAGACACTTGGAAGAAAGCAAAGATTATCCCAATCTTCAAAAAGGAGAAAAAGGAAGATTAGAAAACTTGCCAATCTGATCACTGATGACTGAGGAAATTCTACAACAGAAAAACAATTATGCTATTATCTTCTGAAAAATCTGATTCCCCCCCCCGCCTTGAAAGTTAGCATGAATTTGTTAAGAACAACTATTGCCAGGCTTTCTTTCTTTCTTTCTTTCTTTCTTTCTTTCTTTCTTTCTTTCTTTCTTTCTTTCTTTCTTTCTCCCTCTTTCTTTCTTTCTCTTTCTTTCTTTCTTTCTTTTCTCTCTCTCTCTTTCTCTCTCTCCCTTTCTCTCTTTCTCTCTCTTTCTCTCTCACTCTTTCTTTCTTTCTCTTTCGCTCTCACTCTCTCTCTTTCTCTCGCACTTTCTCTCGCATTCTCTCTCTTTCCCACTCTCTTTCTTTCTCTTTCTCTATGTCTCTCCCTTTCTCCCTTTCTCTTTCTCTCTCACTCTCTCTTTCTTTCTCTTTCTCTCTCATTCTTTCTCTCTCTTTCTCTCTCTCTTTCTCTCACATTCTCTCTCTTTCCCTCTCTCTTTCTCTTTCTCTATCTCTCTCCCTTTCTCTCTTTCTCTTTCTCTCTCTTACTCTCTCTTATACCCTTTTCTTTCTTTCTTCTTTCTTTCTTTCTTTCTTTCTTTCTTTCTTTCTTTCTTTCTTTCTTTCTTTCCTGCTTTAATTATTTTGGCTCAAGGTGAAAAACATATCCAACACAGTTTTATCCTCCTCTTTTCTCCACAACAACAATCCTATGAGGTGGGCTGGGCTGAGAGAGAAATGCATGGGTTCAAGGTCACTCAGCTGGCTTTCATGGTTAAGGTGGGACTTGAACTCACAGCCTCCAGCTTTCTAGCCTAATACCTTAACTACTAGATCAAGCTGGCTCTCATCTTATTTTTTGGGGGGATGGTTAGCTTCCTTAGTAGATTATGGGGATGCTGTCTAAATAATTTATCTTATTTTACCTATCAACAGTATGTACATCAAGATACTCTTAATGATATTCTGATTAGGTGATGGTATAACAATTGTGTAGATATTACTGTGTTTATCAAATATTCCTCATCAAACTGGAATAAGATACTGAGAAGCTGTCAGAAGAGTCAACCACGAGACCAATATTATTTAGCATTTTCATAAATGACTTTGATGAGGACCTGGAGGAAATGCTTATCAAATATTTAGGTAGCACAGTTGGGCTGGAAGGATAACTAATATCCTAGCAGACAGAAATATGATTCAGAGTGGTCTTGATAGGACAGAAAAATTAGCTGAAAATGACAGAATGTGATGTTAGCAGACAACTGCAAAGTTCTTCATTTAGGAAACAGAAATAAAATGAAGGGATGTAGAATAGAGAACACCTATTTTATCTGTAGCAGTTGTATGTAGCAGTTGATTGCAGGCTTAATGTTAATGAAGAGTGTGATGTAGCAGCAAAAGGGAAAATATGATTTAATGCTGCATCAATGAATGTGTAATTGCTAAATCATGGGAAATAATTATTCCACTGTTTTTGCCAGACCTGCCTTAGACATTGATTCTCATACTTCAATAAGAATTCAGAGAAACTAGACAAAGGTCAAAGGATGGTTACAGGAACTGGGTACATCTAGTCAAGTGAAAGAGTCATAATAGCAGTCTTCCAAAATTTGCAGGAGTGCCACAAAGAAGAGAGGATCCAAAGAAGAGAGGATCAACCTATTCTCCAAAGCACCTGAAGGCAGAACAAGAAACAATGGACAAACTAAATCCAGAGACATGTAAGAAACTAAGAACTTTGAGAAGATTGAGTGGATCATAATAAGTTCAAGGAGATCACCAACCAAGAACTAAGGAGCAATTTCCCAATAGTGAGAACAATTAATCAGTGGAACAAGTTGCCTCCAGATGTTGTGGGTGCTCCATCACTGGAGATTTTTAAGAAGAGACTGGACAGCCGTTTCTCTGGAATGGTATAGGGTCTCCTGCTTGAGCAGGGGATTGGACTAAAAGGCCTCCAAGGTCCCTTCCAATTCGGTTATTCTCTTATCTGTTAAGTACAATCGGATTTATCGGAGAACTAGAAACTAAATCCAGAGACATGTAAGAAACTAAGAACTTTGAGAAGATTGAGTGGATTATAATAAGTTCAAATAAGTGAAAGGACCTTATACTAAAGTAAGTCAAGTCCTGTTCTCCAAAGTTCTCCTAAACTACATAGAATGGAATGGTAGGTTATTGTTTGAGGAAGGATGATTATGACTGGATATTATGGAAAACTTGGTAACAATGAGAAGAATTCAGCAATCAAACTCCTCCATTGAGGACCCGGATTGTTGGGGGCAATATGCTGACTCTGTAAACCGCTTAGAGAGGGGTGAAAGCCCTATGAAGAGGTATATAAGTCTAACTGCTATTGCTAACTGCTATTGAACATCCTCAAGAGGAGGCTAATCATCCATTTCCACATGGGTGACTTAATTTTAATTTCTACACCAAGCAAAGGATCAATGTTGTTCCCTTACATAACTCCTCCCAGCTACATTTCCACAAATCTATGCAATACAATATTGCACAAATTCACTTCTTCTCGTACTGGGGAACTTTTCCTCATTCCTGTGAAGTTCCTTATCTCCAAAAATGTTCTTGTCAGATCAACAGGAGATCTCAATAAAAGAGAAGATTAGTAGCTCAGGGTTGAAATGAGGTGGGATCCTTTGTGCTCTCTCATTTTTTTTTTATAAAAAGTTTTTTTTAAACACACATTAAAACATTGGACACAGTGTAACTGTCCTGGCACCTTTGCCATACATACTAGAATATAAAGTTAAATATTTTAACCACCATACTTATTTACAATTGGTCTATTCAGTATTTATAAATACAATATCGTGTTTCCATCCATGTTCCTTTGTTTTTCTCTTATACATTTTCATTGTTATGATTTCATACATAATTCTAATCTCCATTCTATAAATTCTTAGTCATTACCTATTTTGGGTATTTCCTTTATCCCAGATCTTATAATATTCTGATTCATCTTTGTTCTTCAATTCCCATGTCATTTTATCCGTTTCAGCACAAATCAGAATTTTCCTAATTACTTCCTCTTCTTGTGGAATTTCCCTGTTTTTCCAGTTTTGGGCAAAGACCATTCTTGCTGCTGTAATAATATGCATTATTAAGTAAATTGCTCCCCTGTTATGTTTATCGTTTATGATTCTCAAAAGAAATAGTTGTGGTTTGAATTCTATTTTCTCTTCGGTTATCTCTATCAGCCACCTTTGAATTTTCCGCCAATATTCTTTTAAAGCCCTACATGGTTTAGGACCTGAGAGACCGCCTCCTGCCACTCACCTCCCAACGACCAACAAGATCGCACAGGCTGGGCCTCCTCCGGATGCCGTCAACCGGACAATGCCGGTTGGCGGCTCCCCGGGGGAGGGCCTTCTCTGTTGCTGCGCCGGCCCTGTGGAACGATCTACCCGCAGAAATCCGGACCCTTACCACTCTCCCGGCCTTCCGTAAAGCCGTTAAGACCTGGTTGTTCCGGCAGGCCTGGGGATGTTGATGGATATCCAGCCCCCGCTTAGATGTAATGCATGATGTGAATTTTTAATATTGTATTTTTCTATTTTTAAATTTAAACTGTTTATGTCTTGCTGTGAGCTGCCCAGAGTCCCGATGGGAGTGGGCGGCATACAAATTTGAATAAACCTTAAACCTTAAACCTTTTGTTTTTTGGCACGGCCACCACATATGGCAGTATGTGCTAGATTCAGAATCCTTGGTGCTCTCTGAGCTTGGCTGTCTATAGGGATTTTCAGTCATCCAGGTCATCCCAAAGGTGCTTTTTTAAGGAGGCAACTGTGTTAGGGGTATCTCCATTGGGAGACAGAAAGTAGCGCAGTGGAATGTACAGCTAGAGAGAAGGAACATTGCTAGTGGAAGAAAAACACACAAATAGAGTCTCAGACACTGCCAGTAAAAACAAGTAGCTTTACTACCGATAATTGCTTCACAAGCAGTGATAGTAGATATTCGTCCAAACACAATTCAAAGAACAAACAATTGCTTACAGTCGCAGTTCACGTTCCAGTCATCAAGCGAACAAGTAGTTATCAAGCATACGACAAGCAGAGAGAGTGAGTGAGCTTTCCTGACTCCCTCTTATTGCAAAGTTAATTACAGCTGATAAGTACATTCACCCAGTTAAAGCAACATCAACCATTTGTTATTGTATACGAATCTATATTGCCTACCCAACACTAGGAGTATACTCCCAACAAACTGGACTTTCTTGTTAGAAGGAGGAGGAGGAAGAGGAGGAGTAAAATGTCTTCAAAAAAGAAAGAACAAGAAAATCCAGTTGCCTCTTGAAAAGGCACCTTTGGGACAACCGTTATCTGGATGACTGAAAATCTCCATTCTTTGATTAGCTATTAATCATTTGAACATCACTGGCATTGACAAGTTCATCATCAGTCAATTGCAAAGGGCAGGTTTACTGGGAACAGCTTACATCCTTTGGCAATACCTCTTTAACGCCATCAACGCCTACCTAATCCCATGTCCTTGGGAAGGACTTGATAGTTGGGCAAAAATGCCAAATCCAAACTGAACATCTTACTGGTGTACAAAACGCTATTCAAAGTGGCCAATTTACCTCCACTAAAGGCCTTCAAACAAAGGCTAGATGGTCATTTATCACAGATATTTTAGTGCAAAGATTTTTAGACTGTTGGAGCCAATTATTCCTCCTTCCCCCCCCCCCCCAGTATGTGATGGAATATAGTGCAGAATCACAGAAGGATTTTGCCAAGGAGCAAAGAGGCAGTGCAATTTGGAATTTATGGTATGTGGAAAGAGGACAAAGGCAGACCCTCCCTAGCAGATTAAAGGTTATATTTAGCAAATAATATATGTAGATAAGTGCTGTAGTCTGGCAAGAATCCCACACCTAGAGGTGAGTAACATCATGGGTGGACTTCAACTCCCAGAATTCCTCAGCCACTGAGTGTGGACTTCATCTCACAGAATCCATCCATCGCCATATGTCAGGCTCAAAGCCAAGGATGACATGTGGCGAACCTTCCAAGTGGAATTCTTTATCGTTTCACACTTACAGACAAAATGTTGCCAGACTGAAGATTCTACTATCTGCATCTACAATATGCTCTGTGAATTATCTTGCATGGAACATCCACACTAAGTTGCCTCTTACTCCGCTGGAAGGCACTCCTCCAGGGATCCAGCTGCTCATTATATTCTGTCATATCTGTCCACTGGGGGGGTTTCAAAAATTGTTTGAACCTACTCTGTGGGTGTGGCCTCCTTTGTGGGAGTGGCTTGCCACCCATGTGACCGGATGGGAGTGGCTTGCCGCCCATGTGACCGGATATGAAGATGCCGACGACACTTGTCAGAACCACCTTAAATTACCTCACACACAGCACTGGCATGCATAAGAATAGGATGTAAACTTGTTTTTTAAAAGGCATCTTTGGTTTGCGTTAAAACAACTTCAACACACGCAATGTTCTGATTGCACCACAAACACAGTAGTCATCCTCACCTTTCACAGAGGCACTGAGTTTTATAAATCTGAGCATGATAGTGTAGAATAATCATATCCAAGGACCAGTGGTCGGTTTCAAAAAATTTTGGAACCTCTTCTGTAGGTATGGCCTGCTTTCCGGCTCCACTGGTGGAACCTCTTCTAACCGGTTCGGTAGATTTGATGAACCGGTTCTACCGAATAGGTGCAAACTGGTAGGAATCCACCTCTGTATCTGTCCTATAATTTTTTATAGGTTCAGAGACTTTCTCTTGTCTAGTTTCCTTTCCTGAGCAAAAGGAGCACTTGCAAATCCTTCTCTGTTCCTTTTGCAAAGCTTTAAACACATTTTATGCAAAACTTTCAGTGCCAGCTGCCCCAGTTCACATATTTACGGTCGTGATAACCTAAAATATTGTCCCTTTAAAAAAAAAGTAAACAGCAGCCGGTGTATACACATGTATATACGTTGATAAAATACTGCCCCAAAGCACATTTGATATGTTGGTGGGCAAAACTGCAACAGGAGTCATTTTGCACTGTGTGGTTTTCTAAATCTGCATAAATGTATTTTCAGTAAAATCATGCACAATTTCCTTGCACGCTTTAGCGGTGGCCAGCACATCAATATTGCAAAGAAATAAACGCTATCATATTAAGAATTTTGTTTTAGGGAGTTTCTGATTAGCGTATACAAAATGCATTGCTCGCCACAGTGGTATTTGAAGAAATCGGGCATAAATGTTGTGCTTTTTTATTTTTAAATAAACTTTAATTTATCTTTACATCCAAGCCTGATTAGCCGTATTGAGTTTATGTATTATTGATCCAGGGATAATCATGCTCCCCGGTATAATTATAACTTGTTTGAATAAACTATCATGTAAGCCAGCCATAGCACAACTCTTTTGGATGACGATAAATTGGGATAATTGGAATGTGCAGTTAAATGAAATTAGGAGGGGAAAGAAAAAATGGTTCCACCACAAATCCGCAAAGCCCTTATCCGCAGAGACATAAGCGCGAAGACTAATTCGTGCCGTTCTAAGCGCTAAGGAAAAACGCGACCCTACCACGATGACATAATCGCGGAGGGCAAATCCACGCATTCCCAAGCACTCAGTACCCTAAACCTAACACTAAACCTAACGCTAAACCTAACGCTAAACCTAACCCTAAACCTAACCCTAAACCTAACCCTAAACCTAACCCTAAACCTAAACCTAAACCTAAACCTAACCCTAACCCTAACCCTAACCCTAACCCTAACCCTAACCCTAACCCTAAACCTAAACCTAACCCTAAACCTAACCCTAAAACAAACCTCTAAACCTAATCCTAACCCTTACCTTAATTGAAATCGGCTTTCTGCCGCAGCGCCGTTTTAAAGCGCCCTTCTGTTGCCGCGCTGTTGTCGCGGCGGTGATGACGCGCGGTGATGACGTCGCGGCTTTAGCGCCGCGATTTTATCACTGCGATTTTGACGAGCGCGGTTTTGTCGTGCCGCGGAAAAAATAAAGGAAGTTCATAACGTCACATCCAAACCTATTCCCCCAAGAAAAAGAAGATGGAAATAATTTATAGGACTTGAAAAGTGCAAAAAAAAAAATCATGAGGACTGTGGCATACATAAACTTCAAGATTGGCACATTGGAAAGTTGGATTGGATTCTCACTTGATTATCTGAATTGCAGATTTTTCATTATGGGTTCCTTGGTGCTCTCTGAGCTTGTGTGCTTTCTTGCAGACATTTCATTAACCAACTAGGTAACATCATCAGTACTATGAGGGAATGGGGTTAGCTCTCATTTAATATACAGGACTAGTGGATTGCTCTGTCAGTGTTGATGGGAGTGTTTTTTCTGGTTCCTTGATTAGAGTGTTGTTTAGAGTTGGTCTGTGTTGGTAGTTGATTGATTGGAGTATTGTTTACTACTATTTGTGTTGTAGCTCGGCAGGAGCCTTTGGAGCTGCTATCAGACTCTGACAGCGAGGGGCCCTATGAGTCAGGCCTGGAGGAGGCGGAGGGCCCTGGACAGGGTTCTGACTCTGAGCAGGGCTCAGAGAGACTAGTTGGTCCCCATGACTGAGCCTTGGATCAGTGGGAGAGGCTGACACAGAAACCTCCTGTGAGTTGTTTCGGGATGCACGCAGGAGAAGGGCTGACCGACGTAAGGAACAATTGAGGACTCACAGGAGATGATAACGAGCAGCTGTTGCTCGTTAGGATCTCCTCCTGCGGATAAAAGTCTGATGGTGCCACGCCCTGGTTGCAGAAGTCAACGTTCCGTTTCTGTTCTAGTCAACGTTCTCCGTTCGTGTGCAACCATCGAGAAAAGCACTTGGATAAGTGACTTGATTTATATAATCCTGTTTTCCATCGAGAAAAGCACTTGGATAAGTGACTTGATTTATATAATCCTGTTTTCCATCGAGAAAAGCACTTGGATAAGTGACTTGATTTATATAACCCTAATATAATTTGTAGCAGTTTATGAGTTAGGACTTTTGCCAGAGCATTTATCTGTGTTTATTTTGGGCTCTCATTTATCTGTGTTTATTTTGGGCTCGCAGCCAGCAAGAGCCAGGACTGATAAAAACATTCCTTTGAACGTTCTGTTTGGCTTTCGTTTCCGAACAGACAAGGTGGGGGTCAGAACACATTTGCATATGAAGAGGGAGCAAATTGTCTCCCTTCTAGCACTGATAATGCTACATAGTTGGGTAATGAAACATCTGCCAGAAAACAAGCAAGATCAGAGAACATCAAGGACACCACAGTTCAACCCCGAGTCACAGATATTCCCTTTCTATGGGCAGAAAATTTCTTATCCTATTAGCTAGGATCATAATTTCATTACCCTACGCTAAGCTTGTCTATCAGAAAAGTTGGCAGTTCAGTGGTTCGAACCCCTAGCGCTGTGTAATGGAGTGAGCTCCTGTTATTTGTCCCAGCTTCTGCAAACTTAGCAGTTAGAAAGGATGTAAAAATGCAAAGTAGAAAAATAGGAACCACCTTTGGTGGGAAGGTAACAACGTTCTGTGCACCTTCGGCATTTAGTCATGCTGGCCACATGACCACAGAGACGTCTTTGGACAGTGCTGGCTCTTTGGCTTTGAAACGGAGATGAGCACTGCCCCCTAGAGTCGGGAACAACATATGTGCAAGGTGAACGTTTATCTTTATGTTACCAGCTAAGGTTATAATCACTGAACAGTTATTTGTCCAAAAAAGTATAGGGTCTGTATAGATAGAAAAACTCCAAGGTCCCTTCCAACTTTGTTATTCTATAATTCTGTAATCATTACAGGGATTTTATCCATCCCTCCACCAATAAAACTTATCAACCAATCAAACTCACATGGCCACCTATCTCATAGATGTTAACACTGGGCAACATACAATAAAACAATGTCGGAGAAAGGAGGTTAGTTGGTGGTGCAGTGGTTAGAATGCAATACTGCAGGTTACTTCTGCTGACTGCCAGCTGCCTGCAATTTGGCAGTTCAAATCTGACCAGGCTCAAGGTTGACTCAACCTTCCATCCTTCCACGATCAGTAAAATAAGGAGCCAGATTGTTGGGGGAAATAGGCTGACTCCATATAAACTGCTTAGAGAGGGCTGTAGAGCACTGTGAAGTGGTATATAAGTCTAAGGGCTATTGCCCTTCCTTCCTTCCTTCCTTCCTTCCTTCCTTCCTTCCTTCCTTCCTTCCTTTCTTCCTTCTGTGGTGGTGCAGTGTTTAAGATGCAGTACTGCAAGCAAACTATCCATAGCCAGAAGTTTAATCCTGACTGGCTCAAAGTTGATTCATCCTTCCATTCTTCCATGGTCAGTAAAATGAGGATCCTGATTGTTGGGGGCAATATGCTGATTCTGTAAACTGCTTAGAGAGGGCTTTGAAGCATTGTGAAGTGGTATATAAGTCTAAGTGCTATTGCTATTCTCCTCCTCCTCCTCCTCCTCCTCCTCCTCCTCCTCCTCCTCCTCCTCCTCCTCCTCCTCCTCCTCCTCCTCCTCCTCCTCCTTGTAGGTTGACTCAGCCTTCCATCCTTCCGAGGTGGGTAAAATGAGGATCCTGATTGTTGGGGGCAATAAGCTGATTCTGTAAACCACTTAGAGAGGCACTGTGAAGAAGTATATAAGCCCATCTATTGGCAGAGGTGATACAACCTATACTGTTGGTTTTGCATGTGAGTGGATGGAAAAGTCCTCTGAGGCACCACCTCACCCTGTCACACAGGACATCTGTCAATAAGACAAAGCACACAGAGAGAAGGCAGCACAGGAAGACTCATATAATAGAATAACAGAGTTGGAAGGGACCTCGTCTAGTCCAAATCTCTGCTGGAGCAGGAGATCCTATACCATTTCAGACAACTGGTTGTCCTGTTTCTTCTTGAAAGCCTCCAGTGATGGGGCATCCACAACTTCTGAAGGCCACCCATGCCACTGCTTGATTGTTCTCAAGCTAGGAAATTTATCCTAAGTCCGAGATTGATTTTCTCCTTGATTAGTTTCCATCCATTTTTTTCTTGTCTTGCCTGCTTTGGAAAATAGGTTGACCTTCTCTTCTCTGTGGCAGCCCCTCAAATATTGGAATAGTGCTATCATGTCCCTTAGTTCTTCTTTCCACTAGACTAGTGAATGAGTAGGTATGTAGGTATGTAGGTATGTAGGTATGTATGTATGTATGTATGTATGTAGGTATGTAGGTATGTAGGTATGTAGGTATGTAGGTATGTAGGTATGTAGGTATGTAGATATGTAGGTATGTAGGTATGTAGGTATGTGTGTATATGCATGTTGGTATGTGTGTGTATGTATTTGTGTATGTGTATGTATGTATGGGGGGTGAAATCTAATTTTTTGCCACCAGTTCTGTGGGCGTGGCTTGGGGGGGTCATGTGACCTGGTGACCAGATCAGCTGTGAACCACGCGATTGTTGGAATCATTTTTTTCACTTTTTTAAGCATTTTTTTCCTACCGGTTGCGGCAAATAGGTAATTAAAAATGCTTTAAAAAGTGAAATAAAGAGGGACCGACGATCACGGAGCTCACAGCTGAGTCTGAACCATTCCCCCCCCCCCCACTTTTTAAAGCATTTTTTAACTACCAGTTCGGGTGAACAGGTAGCTTTTTCTTGTATGTATGTATGTACTTAAATTTTGATTTAAATAAATACCATACATCACAGAATTGTTCTTTGGATCCAGGAAGAAGCATATCTAAACTGAAGCTAGGATTTACCGCTTACTAACCAAGCATGTAAAAGATATTACTGTAAGCATGTTCTTGCAATAATCCATAGTTCTTTGTCTTTCCTTTATTTGAAGTTTATTCAAATATAAAATACAAATAGAAAGCTGGAACAGTTGTGCAGTGAACCAGAACATGCCATTATAGTTGATTGATTGGAGAGTGCTGGCTCCTGCCTGAGGCAATCTGCACTGTGATTGGTTACTGTGGGTGTGAAGGGGGTGGCTCCCTTTTTCCTGCCTTTTTTTCCCTGTGCGCCCTATGTGCTCAGTGATTTACCTCATGATTTACCTCACAATGTAGTGATGTGCCTGACTATCTAGTTTGCTTATATTGAGATGTAAATATATATTTAATTTTTCTAAAACTACAAGTTCGTGTCAACGTTTCTGACTGCAATTGGCACCCCAACTATGCAATTCCTTGACATGAAAGATATGGTCTTGCAGTAATCCATTGTTGTTTATCTTTCATCTATTTGAAGTTTATTATAATATAAAATGCAACCAGAAAGATAGTAGCTGGAACCGCAGAGTTGTGCAGTGAGCCAGAACATGCCATTATAGCTGATTGATTGGAGAGGACTGGATCCTGCGTGAGGCAATCTATGCTGTAATTGGTTGCTGTAGGTGTGAAGGGGAGTTTCCCTTTTTCCCCGCCTTTTTTCCTGTCTCCCCTCTGTGCTCTGTGATTTACTTCATGATTCACCTCACAATGTAATGATGTGCCTGACTATCTAGTTTGCTGTATATATAGATCAGTGGTGGGTTTCAAAAATTGTTCGAACCTACTCTGTGGGTGTGGCCTCCTTTGTGGGAGTGGCTTACTGCCCATGTGACCGGATGGGAGTGGCTTGCCGCCCATGTGACCGGATATGAAGATGCCGATGACACTTGTCAGAACCACCTTAAATTCCCTCACACACAGCACTGGCATGCATAAGAATAGGATGTAAACTTGTTTTTTAAAAGGCATCTTTGTTTTGCGTTAAAACAACTTCAACACACGCAATGTTCTGATTGCACCACAAACGCAGTAGTCATCCTTACCTTTCACAGAGGCACTGAGGTTTATAAATATGAGCATGATAGTGTAGAATGATCATATCCAAGGACCAGTGGTAGGTTTCAAACATTTTTGGAACCTCTTCTGTAGGTGTGGCCTGCTTTCCGGGTCCATTGGTGGAACCTCTTCTAACAGGTTCGGTAGATTTGACAAACCGGTTCTACCGAATAGGTGCGAACTGGTAGAAACCCACCTCTGATATAGATGTAAAATATATTTATAAAACTACAAGTTCATGTCAGTGTATCTGACTCCATTTGGACACCAGCTGCATAATTCCTTGACATAAAAAATATGGTCTTGCAGTAACCCGTCTTTCTTTTATTTAAAGCTTATTATAATATAAAATACAAATAGAAAGATAATAATAAATTAGGGGAGAGGAAAGAAAGAAAAAGGGAACGCAAGGTGAAGGTGGAAGCAAAAAAAAAGAGATCTCAATTTTTTTTCAGTGTAGTAAAATACGAAATTCAGTTATAACCTCAACTATTTACTTTGCAAGCTTAATACATGCTAGCGTTTCTATGGCAACAAATTAATCTAATCATCAAAAAAAAAATTCTTTTTTTTTCTTTTATGTTTTGAGCCTGAAGTCCAGAACCTGTTTCCCATTAGAAACAAAAACTGGATACATTCTTTTCTTTAATTAAAGTGGTTAATTATGTTTTAATTAAAATGCTCTCCCTTTGTACTTTTCTTTTTTGATTTTCATACCCACTATTTTTTCACCTTGCTTAATTATTCAAAACTTCCAAGGCTAGAATAAAAAAGAACCCAGGGTCCTTTAAAATGTATTTGCTTTCACTTAGGAAAAAATAAAGCTTGCAAAATATCAGTCAAATGTTTCTTTAACAGAATTAATTCAGATTTCTCTGAAATGCTACCTTTTTCTTTCTTTCTCTTGAGTGTAGAATCTCTACTTTCTAGAAGTGATTATTAGAAAAGAACATAGAATCATAGATGTAGGGCAGGGGTGGGTTTCAACCGGTTCGCGGAGGTCCCTGCGAACCGGTTGGTTGGCGAACCCGGAAGTAAGTAACTTCCGGGAACGGCGAAGGACACGCCCGCCCGCCCACGGTCCTTACCCGGTTTTGACGAGTTCTGCGCTTCTACGCATGCACAGGACACATACAGCGCCTGCGCGATCCTCCAGGAGCAGCTGGAGCATCGCGCAGACGCTAGTACGCATGCGTGCACCGCGCGTGTGCACGAGAACACCGCCGGCCCCGTTCCAACCGAATTGGTTGGAACGGGGCGAGAAACCCACCCCTGATGTAGGGTCTACATCATATGTGTAGTATCATAGATGCTTGGGCAGGGGGCTGGATGACCTGAAATATCCCTTCCAACTTTGTTAATCTGTTACTTCATAGAGGTGGAAAGGACCTTGGAGATCCTCTAGTCCAACCCCTTGCTCAAGGCAGGAGACCTTCGTAGTGTCAGGCCTGCAGCCATCTTTTCTTTTGGGTCTTTGGCCTGCCACACTTTCTATTATTTTACTGTGCATTTTTTACTGTGGGAAAATGAGAGGGTGGATTGTAAGGAGCTAGATGCTATGTAGCCATAACAAAATTCTTTCTAGAAAGCCAAGGTCACCCTTTGTCTTTGCACCTCTGCACCTGACTGGAACTGGATGGGTGGACCTTCCAGAATGGCAGTGGAAGATTGGATCGTGTGATGGACTTGTGGGTGTGGGGGGCAAGATCTTGAACTTTCAACTGGGTGGGGAAAATCAGGAAGCTTTCAGGTTCAGGTTTTCCCAGATGTGCCAAAATGGCTCTCTTAATAAATTGAAACTTTGAGCAATACTCTCAAACACTGATTTACTTTTGGATGCTATTTGGAACCTTTACACTCAGTCAAATGGTTGTCCAATCTATTTTTGAAACCTTCTAATGATGGAGCACGCACAACTCCAGGAGGGAGCTATTCTGTTGATTAATTGTTTTCATTATCAGAACATTTCTCCTTACTTCTAAGTTGGATCTCACTTTAACAAACTTCCACCCATTGTTTCTGTTCCTGCCTTCAGCTGCTTTGGAGAATAAGTCAACTCCCTCTTCTCTGCTACAGTCCCTCAAGTACCAGAAGACAGTTATCATGTCCCCTCTAATCCCAAAGGTGTTTTTTTCAAAAAGTAACAGGACTTTGTTGTTTTTTGAAGACGTTTCGGTTCTCATCCAAGAAGCTTATTTAGCCAGAACTGAAGTCTGAATTCAGAATTCAAGTCAGAACTGATGAAGCTTTTTGGATTAGAAGCAGTGGTGAGATTCAGCCAGTTCGGACTGGTTCGGGCAAACCGGAAGCTCCAAGGATCAGCTGAGAGTGAACCAGTTTGTTCTGATGATCAGGTTGGCTCGCCCATCCATCCTTGTACTTTACTTACCTGTTCTGACCCCACTCATCCCACACCAACACACTCCAAGTCAAAGATAAGTTACAGCATTTAATTAACAGACAGCCAGGTCCTTGGCAGCAAACTTTACTTACCTGTTCTGACCCCACTCATCCCACACCAACACACTCCAAGTCAAAGATAAGTTACAGCATTTAATTAACAGACAGCCAGGTCCTTGAGTTGCGCATGTGCGAGAAACGGAATGGCGGCCAGGGCTCCTTCATCGCAGAAGATCTGGCGAAAAAAGCTCTAGGAGCCCGTGGAATCAGCCTCTCATCGCCCTCACCAGGGTCCTCCGGGATGCTAGAAACTCGGAGGACCTGTACGAGCCGCGAGCTGAAGAAAACCGACGCCTTCGGCCGAGCCGGGTTTTTAAGTTCTCCAACGCGGCTGGGCGTCCTTGCTGGCGGGTGCGGCGGCCGCGGCGGGCGCGGCGGCCGCATGGCCATGGTGGAGGAGGGGGCGACGAAGAGTGCTTTATGGTGGTTTCGGCGGTCCCAGCGGTGGTTGAGCACCTCAGGCGATAAGCGTAGCAGCTCCAGGGTGGCATTGGGAGCGGAAACAAGTAAGGACGTGGCGTGGCGGCCTCAACAACGGAGGGGTTTTTCGGCCCCCCCCTTATCTTCATCTCCACAAGCTTGGAAGCCTGGAGAACATCTCGGTGGACAGAGTGGCGGACAGCTCCGAGAACTGGGGGTTTTTATGGTGACTTTGGCTGGGCTGAGGACTTATCATCAGTGGTTGGAGTTGGGAAATACGAACGGGGGCTTTGTCCGGCTGAGGCAAAGCGGGCGGCTGACTGGATACGCCGTGGCTGGAGCCTTCCCCGGATGCCCCTCCCCTCCATATCTAACTCGGCTTTACAGCGACACCATTGTTTTTAACAACATTACTCCCCTCATCAATGCTGTCCCCCTCTATCAATACTGCTGCTGGCATTGTTACCATCTCTTCCAGCAATATAGTCCCCCGTCCCAGCACTGTCTCTTTTACCAACGCTGCCTTGGTTACCAACACTGCTCACTTTATCAACGCTGCCTATTTTATCAACATTGGTTCCCTGCCGCTTGGGACTTCGCCTATCAGATTTTCCTCACCTATAGACCTAGGGCCTGTGATCCTGTCTGTCTTAGCCCTGACTATTACCATCATCACCACTGGTCTTATTCCCAGAAGGACATTTTGGTCCGGGCAACAGATGGACAGTTGATAGCAACGAACCGAACTCGCACCTAAAAACTTTTAACTAATTGCGCAACCATTTTAATTTCTATTCTTTCCTTTCTATCTTCTTTTCTCCTCTCTTAGTATGGGCTATGTATGAGGTATGTATGAGATGAATGAATGTCCCACTTTTTATGATTATATTGCTGTATATTTTTGTGTTTTTAACGATTACGTGGGGACTGTTTGGGGGAGTGTATGAGTATGTGTGATTCGGAGGACCTGCCGGGAGTTGCGGGGGCTGGAGGGGTGGTTGGGGGGACCAGAGACACGGGAGAGGGTCGGGGTATTGCGGTCGTAACAGGGAGGGGCAGATACGGCGGGGACTTCAGGGCAGGCCATTACCGGGGAAGGAGGGTTCGCTACATTACAGAGATCCCTCCTTCCGGCCCTGGGAGTCCCACTCCAAGACCAGATGGCGGGAGTAGTCAGGACCCTGGTCTCAGGCTGTTGTCGCTAAATGCCAGGTCTGTTGTTCACAAAGCTCCTCTCGTCCGGGACTTAATTATAGACGAGAGGGCAGACCTGGCATGTATTACTGAAACCTGGCTGGGCCCAGAGGGAGGAGTCCCCCTTGTAGAGCTGTGCCCAGAGGGATTTCAGGTGCTGCATCAGCCGAGAGCCCAGGGAAGGGGTGGGGGTGTGGCCGCTGTTATCCGGGAGTCGTTAGTTCCTCGCAGGGTCCCTGCTCCGGAGATTGTCGGGTGTGAGTCTTTGCTGTTAAAGTTGGACCTCAAGGGTCAAGTGGGTTTGCTGCTAACGTACCTACCTCCCAACAGCGTTGCAGCAGCCCTCCCCTCGCTCCTCGAGTCGGTAGCCGAGCTGGCGATTGAGTTCCCTAGGCTGATGGTCCTGGGGGACTTCAATTTGCCATCGCTCGGTGAAAACTCTGATGGGACGAGGGAGTTCATGGCTTCCATGACAGCCATGGGCTTGACCCAAGTAATTCGAGGCCCAACCCATACAGCGGGACACACGCTTGACCTTGTATTTCTCTCGGAGCAGTGGATTTATGATCTTGGTCTGAGGGGGAGTGACATCATACCCCTGTCGTGGTCAGACCATTGCCTGCTGAGGCTCGACTTCCGGAGGCCAAACCCCCACTGTAGGGAGGAGGAACCGACCAGGTGGTTCCGCCCCAGGCGTCTTATGGAACCAGCAAGGTTCCAGACAGAGCTTGGGGTCATTCCTGACACTTTCGCCCACAGTCCGGTGGAGACTCTGGCTGCTGCGTGGCACTCGGCAGCGTCAGAGGCCCTCGACCGGATTGCGCCACTGCGGCTCCTCCGAGGCGGCGGATCCCGGAGGCCTCCTTGGTTCACCGAGGAGCTCCGGGAAATGAAGCGCCGGAGGAGATGCCTAGAGCACCGTTGGAGGTCCGATAAGTCCGAATCGAACCGAGCAATGGTAACCACCTGCACCAGGGAATATACTAGGGCTCTTAGGGCAGCTAAAAGATCTCACATAGCCTCCCTGGTTGCATCCGCTGAGTCTCGTCCAGCCGCCCTGTTCAGGATAACCCGCTCCCTATTAAACAAAAGGGAGACGGGGGAACCCCTGCAGGGCAGAGCGGAAGAATATGCCCAATTCTTAGCGGACAAAATTGCTCGGTTTCGGTCGGACTTGGACTCCACACCCGCAGTTCCAGCCGAGACACAGGGGGACCAAGTAGAACAGCTCTGGGTTGAGTTTCAGGACGTTACCCCCGGGGATGTGGACAAGGCCATAAGAGCTGTAAGTTCCTCCACCTGTGTTCTGGATCCGTGTCCCTCATGGCTGGTTGCTAACTGCAGTGAGGTGACACGAGGCTGGATCCAGGCGGTTGTAACCGCCTCCCTTCGGGAGGGGAACTTCCCCGCCTCATTGAAAGAGGCGGTGGTGAGACCCCTCCTGAAGAAACCATCCTTGGATCCAGCTGTTCTTAACAGCTATCGCCCGGTCTCCAACCTCCCCTTTTTGGGGAAGGTTGTTGAGAAGGTGGTGGCCTTTCAGCTCCAACGGTCCTTGGAGGAAGCAAACTACCTAGACCCCTTCCAGTCTGGCTTCAGACCCGGTTACAGCACAGAAACCGCGTTGGTCGCATTGATGGATGATCTTTGGAGAGCCAGAGATGAAGGACATCCCTCCATCCTGGTCCTCCTTGACCTCTCAGCGGCTTTCGATACCATCGACCATGGTATCCTTCTGCGACGACTGCGGGAGGTGGGAGTGGGAGGCACCGTGCTACGGTGGTTCTCCTCCTACCTCTCGGACAGGTCGCAGTCGGTGTTAGTGGGAGGGCAGAGATCGTCCCCAAGGCCCCTAAACTATGGGGTGCCGCAGGGTTCGGTCTTATCCCCCCTGCTATTCAACATCTACATGAAACCGCTGGGAGAGATCATCCGCAGGCACGGGATTAGATACCATCAATATGCGGACGATACTCAATTGTATCTGTCCGCCCCGTGCCAAATCAATGAAGCGGTTGACGTGATGGGCCGGGGTCTTGAGGCCGTTATGGACTGGATGAGGATTAACAAGCTTGTGCTCAACCCAGAAAAGACCGAGTGGCTGTTGTGTTTCCCTCCCAAAGATTTGGCCAACATTCCAACACTCAGGCTGGGGGGTCAAATTTTACACCCCTCAGAGAGGGTTCGCAATCTGGGAGTCCTCCTGGATCCACAGCTGTCATTCGACCACCATTTAGCGGCTGTGACCAGGGGGGCATTCGCCCAGGTACGCCTGGTGCGCCAGTTCCGACCCTACCTGAACCGGGAGGCACTCACAACAGTCACTCGGGCCCTTGTGATCTCTAGGCTGGAGTACTGCAATGTGCTCTACATGGGGCTGCCCTTGAGGAGCATCCGGCGACTTCAGTTAGTGCAGAATGCGGCCGCGCGAGTGATCGCGGGTGCACCTCGGTTCACCCGCATAACACCTATCCTCCGCGAGCTGCGCTGGCTACCTGTCGATCTCCGGATGCGCTTCAAGGTGCTTCTACTCACCCATAAAGCCCTACATGGCAGTGGATCTGGATACTTGAGAGACCGCCTTCTGCCGATTACCTCCCTACGACCTATAAGATCGCATAGACTGGGCCTCCTCCGCATTCCATCGGCCAGCCAGTGTCGGCTGGCAACTACAAGGAGGAGGGCCTTTTCAGCAGTCGCCCCGACCCTTTGGAACGAGCTCCCCGTTGAGATTCGTACCCTCTCCACCGTCCAAGCCTTCCGCACAGCCTTGAAGAACTGGCTCGCCCGTCAGGCCTGGGGATAAGGACCGTTACCCCGCCCGAATATTGAATGTATGGTGTTGATTTTATTTTATGTTGTCGTCTTAATGTCGTATTCCCCCTCCCTTGGTTTACTGTGAGCCGCCCTGAGTCCCCTCAGGGAAAAGGGCGGCCTACAAATTTCAATAAAACCATTAAAAAAAAAAATAAAACCAGCAAACCAGCACAGACAAGCTTGGGCAGCAATCCAGCACAGATAAGCTGTGGCAGCAATCTAGCCTGCCAAGCTCACAATAATGTTCTCCAACATTAGTTCCTGTGTTGACCTGTAAAAGGGGTGTGTGCACAAGCAGTCCTTTGACCACCAGCTGAATGCAACTACCTCCTGTACTTGTGCAACTGTTCCTGACGCCTATTAGCTCTTCGGTACCAGGCATCCAGGAACAACTCACTGCTGACATCAGGATCACAGTCCCTTGTTTCCTCCCCACTGGTCCAAGGCTCAGGTGCCTCCTGGTGGCACCAGACTCCAACAACGAGGGGCCCTATAGGTTTTTTTATAGGTTTTTATTTGCATTTGTAGGCCGCCCTTTTCCCTGAGGGGACTCAGGGCGGCTCACAGAAAACCAAGGGAGGGGGGAATACAACATTGAGATTACAACACATAATAAAATAGCAAACAACATGCATACAACATTCGGGCGGGGTAACAGTCCTTATCCCCAGGCCTGACGGGCGAGCCAGTTCTTCAAGGCTATGCGGAAGGCTTGGACGGTGGAGAGAGTACGAATCTCTACGGGGAGCTCGTTCCAAAGGGTCGGGGCCACTGCTGAGAAGGCCCTCCTCCTTGTGGTTGCCAGCCGACACTGGCTGGCCGATGGAATGCGGAGGAGGCCTAATCTATGGGATCTTATAGGTCGTAGGGAGGTAATTGGCAGAAGGCGGTCTCTCAAGTATCCAGATCCACTGCCATGTAGGGCTTTATGGGTGATCAATAGCACCTTGAAGCGCATCCGGAGATCGACAGGTAGCCAGCGCAGCTCGCGGAGGATAGGTGTAATGCGGGTGAATCGAGATGCACCCGCAATCACTCGCGCGGCTGCGTTCTGCACTATGAGTCGGCTTTGGAGGATGTGGAGGACCCTGAACAGGGTTCCGACTCCGAGCAGGGTTCAGAGAGGCTGGTTGGCTGCCAGGAGGCGCCCGAGCCTTGGACCAGCGGGGAGGGGACAAGGGAGTGTGATCCGGACATCAGCAGTGAGTTGTTCCTGGATGCCTGGCACTGGAGAGCTAATAGGCGTAAGAAACAGTTATGCAGTCACAGGAGGTAATTGCACTCAGCTGGTGGTAATTAGGCTCCTCTCCAGACTATAAAAGGAATGCTTGTGCACACGGCCCTTTTGCAGGAGTCAACGCATTAACTAATGTTGGATGGACAGTATTGTGAGCTTGGCAGACTGAATTGCTGCCAGGGCTTATCTGTGCTGGTTTGTTGCCAAGGACCTGTCTGTCTGTGAATAAATTCCATAAAGTATCTTAGGCTTGGAGTGTTTTGGTGTGGGACAAGGGAGGTCAGAACACATATCTAAAAAAAACCACCACCAACAACAACAAGGGCTACTTAAGGAAGCAACAATGGAAATTTCAACACAGGCTATCACAAGGCAAGACATTATTTCAAGCTAATAAGCTTGCACACTAATAAGCTTGTTGTAGCCAAGTTCCTCCTGATGTGTCATTTTAATTGCAGATTAGTCTAGTTCCTGTTCCACCACAGAAAGATTTGCGAGACAGACGACATACATCATTAATTGCGTTGTCGAAGGGGAATGCATATCAAACAGGAGCTCTGTCTGGTCCAACTCCTACATTCTGTCTGACGGCTACAAAATTGTCGCCAAACGGAAAAAAACAACCCCAAGAAATGCTGCAGCTTCGATTATGTTATCTTGTTCTCAAGGCCCTACAAATATAAGATATTAGCAAGAATATTCTACACATATGCAGGATGGAGATGGAGATTATTGATGATGATAATGATGATGATTGAGGAAGATATTGAGGACTGGATGCTAAAACATAAATAATGGTTGCTAGAATTGGGTATGTCTAGTTTGAATGAAAGGAAGGGCTATGGATGACATAATGATAGCCATGTTCCAATAGACGTTGAGACTCTAGAGAGTGCAGAGAAGAGCAACAAAGATGATTAGGAGGATGGAGACTTAAACATATGAAGAACGGTTGCAGGAACTGGTTATGTCTAGTTTAATAGAAAGAAGGACTAGGGGAGACATGATAGCAGTGTTCCAATATCTGAGGGGTTGCCACAAAGAAGAGGAAGTCAAACTATTCTCCAAGGCACCTGAGGGTAGAACAAGAAGCAATGGGTGGAAACTAATCAAGGAGAGAAGCAGAGAAGAGCAATCAAGATGATTAGGGGACTGGAAGCTAAAACATAGGAAGAACGGTTGCAGGAACTGGTTATGTCTAGTTTAATAGAAAGAAGGACTAGGGGAGACATGATAGCAGTCTTCCAATATCTCAGGGGTTGCCACAAAGAAGAGGAAGTCAAACTATTCTCCAAGGCACCTGGGGGCAGGACAAGAAGCAATGGATGGAAACTAACCAAGGAGAAAAGCAACCTAGAACTAAGGAGAAATTTCCCAATAATTAGAACAAATAATCAGTTGAACAACTTGCCTCCAGAAGTTGTGAATGCTCCAAAACTGAAAGTATTTTTAAAGAAGAGATTGGACTGCTGTTTGTGTAAAATGGCCTAGGGTTTCCTGCCTGAGCAGGGAATTGGACTAGAAGACCTCCAAGGTCCTTTCCAAATCTTGGTGATTATATGGGCCAGCTCTTTCCACATCTTCTGATCTTGCGCTACTTCTCTGAGTTCTTCTGTGCTCCAGCTGGAGTCAGCTTTGATGGTGAACAGCCATTGTATTAATTGGCAGCCTGGTTACCTTTTGCCACCGAATCTTCCAAATATAATTGCTTTTTTCAATGAATTCCTCAACACAACATGGCCAAACGAAGATGCATTTTTGTGAATTTGCCTTCCAGTGACATTTCTTGGGTTTTTTCTTTTTTTGAGCTTGAATACTTGCTTGTTAGTCATCTTTGCTGTCCAAGAAATATGCAAGAGCCTTCTCCAACACCACAACTGAAAGGACTCGATTTTCTTCCTGACTTGATCTAGCAAGAGAAAATGTTTTAATTAGGTTGCTTTGGCTAAATTCCAGGATGAATATTATAAAGTGCCAACAAGCACTCTGATTTATTTATTGTTTTGAAACCAAACAAAGCCTTTATTACTATTTCAGCAAGTAGCCACAGATGCTTTGAACAAGGGGGTTGTGGTTATTTGGCATCAACTCTTATCCCAATATTGTACCGTGGACTTCAAAAAAGCTTGACTCTTGTCATTATTTCATCTCTTTCTCAATTGGCAGGTGGAATCTGTTGAATTTTTTGATTGTACATTCCAAAGTTCTACAGGTAGCTCTTGTTCTGACCGAGGCTTCCCCCAAAAACAGGAGGCAGAGACCTGGTCCCGACAAAACCCCTTTTATTAAAGGAATGTCAATTCCTTTCATTCACATTCAGCAAAGGCCTGGCAAAGAGTCTTTCAAAGGAATATATATGACTACAGACCTTATCTATCTTGGAAAGCTGCCATGTAAATATTTTCCAAAGGAGGCGCTGTGCAAGGAAAGACTGGGCACAGAGTCTCTGAGATTCACGGACAGATCTTCATACTCCTGAAACAAATCTAATGAGTGAACGGACAAATTGTTTCCTGCAAGAGAAGAAAGGTGGGAGGGAAAGGGGAAGGAGGGAGGGAAGGGAGGAGAGAAGGAGAGAAGAAGGGAGGGAAGGAAGGAGGGAAGGAAGGAAGAAGAAGTAGGATTGTTGCAAAATAAGATGGGTTTATGGGATGGTAAGAAAGCAACTTCAATTATATTGTCAACTGTAGGGGAGAAAAATTGTTACAAGTACCTATTATTAATAACAGTTATGAGATCATATAATTGTGAATGTATATATGAGAAATAAAAAAAATTGTTTCCTGCAAAAGCCCACTCCCTTTTTGCTCCTCTTTTATTTCCTAGGGGAGGAGCCAATCATCTTCCACCTGTGACTTTCCTCCCAAGTCGACCCTGATTTCTGAGTTGTTCTTTTCTTCTGGCAACTCAGCGTGTGTGCACACTGAGAACAGGCTCCAGCTGTTCCTCTGCCTGACTGCTATCTAGCTCCGTAGGCACCTGAGCATAGCCAGATAGCCTTGGCCCCGTCTCTGCCTCTGGCACAGAGCCTTCGTCCGAGCCTTCCCCAGCATCCAGGACTGGCCCATGCTCCTCCCCAACTGCCTCACTGTCTGACTCTGCTTCCAGCTTCCCTGGCCACTGGCAGGCCACAACAGTCCTTGAGTTATAACAGTTTGTTTCGTCACTCTTTGAAGTTACAATGCAGTGGTGAAATTCATTTTTTTTTTTTAGTACCGGTTCTGTGAGTGTGGCTTGGTGGGTGTGGCAGGGGAAGGATACTGTAAAATCCCCATTCCCACTCTACTCTGGGGCCAGCCAGAGGTGGCATTTGCCGGTTCTCCAAACTACTCAAAATTTCTGCTACCGGTTCTACAGAACCTTTCAGAACCTACTGGATTACATCCCTGTTAATATGGCATTGAAAAAAGTGACTTACAACCAGTGGTGGGTTTCAAAAATTTTTCGAACCTACTCTGTGGGTGTGGCCTCCTTTGTGGGAGGGGCTTGCTGGCCATGTGTTTTCTCTCTCTCTTTCTCTCTCTCCTTCCTTTTGTCTCTCTGTCCCTTTTTCCTTTTTTTCTTTCATCTCTCTCTCACTTTTTCTTTCTTTTTTTCTTTTTTTATTTCTTTATTTCTTCCTTTCTTTCTCTTTCTCTGTGTGTGTGAGTCTCTCTCTCTCTCTCTCTGTGAGTCTGTGTGTGTGTGTGTGTGTGTGTGTGTGTGTGTCTGTGTCAGTGGTGGGTTTCAAAATTTTTTGGAACCTCTTCTGTAGGCGTGGCCTGCTTTCCGGGTCCATTGGTGGAACCTCTTCTAACCGGTTCGGTAGATTTGACGAACCGGTTCTACCGAACTGGTGCGAACTGGCAGGAACCCACCTCTGCTTACAACCACATTTCGCACTGATGACCATTGCACGCCTCCATGGCCACATGATCTAAATTTGAACACTTGGCCACTGGTGTATATTTATGATGGCTGCAGTCTCCCAGGTTCATGTGATCACCTTTTGCAACCTTCTGACAAGCAAAGTCAACAAGAAAGCCAATTTCACATAACAACCATGTTACTAATTTAACAATGGCAGTGATTCACTTAACAAGTGCGGCAGGAAAGGTCATGTGATGTCCTAAAACTCATGTAACACCTGTCCCCACTTAGCAAAAGAAATTTGGGGCTAAGTTGTGGTCATACATGGGGCTGCGCTCTACATGGGGCTGCCCTTGAAGAGTGTTCGAAGACTCCAGTTAGTCCAGAACGCAGCCGCGTGAGCGATTGTGGGTGCATCCAGGTACACCCACGTTACACCTATCCTCCGCGAGCTGCACTGGCTACCCATTAGTCTCTGAATCCACTTCAAGGTGCTGGTCGCTACCTATAAAGCCCTACATGGCATCGGACCTGGGTACCTGAGAGACCGCCTCCTGCCGATTACCTCCCATAGACCGATTAGATCTCACAGGTTAGGTCTCCTCCGTATTCCATCCGCCAGCCAATGTCGGCTGGCCACCCCTCCGGGGGGAGAGCCTTCTCTGTTGCAGCTCCAGCCCTCTGGAATGACCTCCCCGTCGAGATCCGGACCCTTACTACCCTCCCGGCCTTCCGCAAAGCCACCAAGTCCTGGCTGCTCCAGCAGGCTGGGGGGCTTGTGAAACATCCAGCCCCACGGAAACTGTGAATGTTGCGGGTTTTTTTTAAAGTGTTGTCTTTGTCTAGTTATTCCCCTTCCCTTGTCTATTGTGAGCCGCCCGGAGTCCTTCGGGAGTGGGCGGCATACAAGACAAATAAATACAATACAAATACAATACAAATACATATGTTGTGGCTATTTATTCTTTGCTTTGTTTTGATCCCACTTTTATTGCTTTATAAGTAACTCAAGGTGATAAACATAGCTAATAGTTCTTTCACCTATTTTTCCACACAACAAAAACTCTGTGAAGTGGGTTAGGTTGAGAGAGGAAGACTGCTCCAAAATCACCTAGCAAGCCTTTATGTCTAAGGTAGGAGTAGAACTCACAACCTCCGGGTGACTGGCTCAAAGTCACCCAGCTGGCTGTCATGGCTAAGGTGGTACTAGAACTCACAGTCTTCTGGTTTCTAGGCCAACACCTTACGCACTATACCAAACTCGCTCTAAGAGCCAAGGTGGCGCAGTGGTTAAATGCAGCACTGCAGGCTACTGCTAGATCAGCAGTTCAGCGGTTCAAATCTCACCGGCTCAGGGTTGACTCAGCCTTCCATCCTTCCGAGGTGGGTAAAATGAGGACCCAGATTGTTGGGGGCAATATGCTGACTCTCTATAAACCGCTTAGAGAGGGCTGAAAGCTCTATGAAGCGGTATATAAGTCTACTGCTATAATAAGTAAATATGACTATTGAGTTGACTGCAATGGAATATAGAGAGGGGTGGGCTTCAAAAATTTCAGCAACGTGTTCTCTGCCCAGTTGCTGGGTGGGCATGGCACACACCACCTATTCAGCCTTCTGCACCATGGTGGAGGGATGGGCAGGGCCTTTTTGCCTTCCCTAGTTCTGCAGGCTTTCCTTGAGCCTCTGGGAGGGTGAAGACTGCTTCCCCTAGGTTCCGGTGACTTTCCGGAGGCCGGAAATGGGCCTCTTTCTGGCCTTCCAGAACTTCCGGGAGGCCTGTTTTTCCCACTCCCCGAGCCACCACATACACTTACCTCACATCAAAAATGGGCTGCATTGAGAGTCCTGGGAGGGGTGGGTGGGCAGGGCCAGCCAGGGATGTGATTTGGAGGTTCTCCATACTGGTCATAACATTGGCTATGGGTTCTCCTGAACCTGGTCAAACCCATAGCAGCCCGCCCAGTGGTGAAATTCAAACTTTTTAAATACTGGTGCTGTGGGCATGGCTTGGTTAGCATGGTGTGGCTCGGTGGGCATGGCAGGGGAAGGATATTGAAAAATCCCCATTCCTTCCCGACTCCTGGGGCCAGCCAAAGGTGGCATTTGCCGGTTCTCCAAACTACTCCAAAATTTCCGCTATTGGTTCTCCAGAACTTGTCAGAACCTGCCGGATTTCAACCCTGAGCCCACCCATGAATATAGAATGGCCTTTGATCTCATTCAGTGGTGGGTTTCAAAAAATTTTAGAACCTCTTTCTTCTGTACGTGTGGCCTGTTTTGTGGTAGTGGCTTGCTGGCCATGTGACCAGGTGGGAATGGCTTGCCAGCCATGTGACCGGGTGGGAGTGGCCAACTTGTAAAATGTGATGAAACTCACTTAACAATCCTCTTGCTTAGCAACCAAAATGTTGGCTCAGAAACTCTGGCATTTGAAGCACGCAAGTCTTAAAGCAGTCAAGTTACAAGACCCTTGCACCCCTAACCCTTTAGGGGGAAAAAAACCAGGGGTATTCAAACTTGACAGCTTTAAGATTGTGGACTTCAACTCCCAGAATTCCTCCTCCAGTCATGTTGGCTCATGAACTCTGGCATTGAAGTGTGCAAGTCTTAAAGCTGTCAAGTTACAAGACCCTTGCACCCCTAACCCTTTAGGGAAAAACCCCAGGGGTGTTCAAACTTGACAGCTTTAAGACTTGTGGACTTCAACTCCCAGAATTCCTCCTCCAGTCATGTTGGCTCAGGAACTCTGGCATTGAAGTGCAAGTCTTCAATCTTAAAGCTGTCAAGTTACAAGACCCTTGCACCCCTAACCCTTTAGAAAGAAAAACCCCAGAGGTGTTCAAACTTGACAGCTTTAAGACTTGTGGACTTCAACTCCCAGAATTCTTCCTCTCGCTCTTCATCTTGATGATGTGCGGACGGGTGGGGGGAGGGAGGTGAACCGGTTCTAAACGGCACAGTAGATTTGTGGAACCTCTTCTATAGAAGAGGTTAGAACTGGCAGGAACCCACTCCTAGTCTCATTCATAAAGTGTCTTAGGTTTTGAGGGCATGAGGAAGTTCTATGGTATCAAAAGGAAGAGAGTACTGTAAGTTTGGTCAAGGGAAAAAAAAAGAAGGAAAGGGAAAAAAGGGGGGAAATTCAATTGGGAAAACAGAAACTGCGATTGGGAAAAGAAGAAAAGGAGGAGTAGCCAGCCACTGTACAAAGTATCATAACCAAACAAGAAAGGAAATTCACTCTCAGTCAGCAGGGAATTTACCAAGAATGTTTCTTTGAAGAACAGCATGGACATATGGAGAGCTCACAAGGTTTAGGGTCATCTTGACTTAGCAGCTGAATATCTAATTTGGGAGACAACTAAAGTTTCTTCTTTCTTAGAGCAACACAATCTACCAGTGGTAAAGAAACCCTTAATATTGCCATCTAAAGAAACCTTTTTGCCTTTTCCTATAATTTCACATTTGTTTTGATGGCAGGGTTTTTCTCTCCAGAAACTTCTTTCAAAGGGGAAGAGAATGTTAGCGAAATTCACATGGGTAGGATTTAGCAGGGATGGATGCTTTGGAGTTGCAAGGTGATTAAATGATTCAGATAAAGATCTTGGTTCATGAAATCCCAAGAGAGGACCTTCCCCCAAATGCCTTTTTTTTTTCAGGGACAGAGCTGAAGAAGAGCCTCGTCTTCAGATTGGAAAGAGAGAGAGAGAGAGATAGCAGAGGAAGAGGCCTTGAGGGAGAGAAGAAAGAGATGCTATCAAGGCGACAGTCAGATAAAGGGCCTTGAGTCCAGAGAAAGAAAGCAATTTGAGAAAACATATCAGACAGACCCTCCCCAGTTCATATGAAGAAGGAGGGGAGAGACTTGCAAGATTCTGTTGTTGGAGGAAATGTCCATCTGGGCTCCGTTCCAAGAGGAGCAAAAGATACCGGAAACATGGAGACTGCTTGGAAAGATGGTTTAATGATGGACAGGATCACATGGGTTGAGGTCCTGGGCAAAAAGGGAAGAGATGCTGAGAGTGTCCCACTTTTATGCCCTCTCTGGGCTTTTGAATTTGAACTTGTATTCTGATTAGTTGTCAGACTCCCATGGGGCCATGCAGGGTTAACTTTATAGGTTGTCTGTATCCCAAGCTTGGTTGACTCTTGCTGGGTGATGATGTAATGAAAGGGCTTTGGGATTCCTATTGTGGCTCTGTCTGAAAGAGTGAGAGGAGGAATTCTGGGAGTTGAAGTCCACAAGTCTTAAAGCTGTCAAGTTTGAACACCCCTGGGTTTTTTTTTCCTAAAGGGTTAGGGGTGCAAGGGTCTTGTAACTTAACAGCTTTAAGACTTGTGTGCTTCAAATGCCAGAGTTTCTGAGCCAACATTTTGGTTGCTAAGCAAGAGCGTTGTTAAGTGAGTTTCACCACATTTTACAAGTTGGCCATGTCCACTCAGTCACATGACTGCCAAGCCACTCCCACTCAGTCACATGGCCAGCAAGCCACTCCAACAAAGCAGGCCACACGTACAGAAGAGGTTCTAAAAAATTTTGAAACCCACCATTGTATTTTCAATGTTACAGTGGCATTAAAACAAGTGACTTTTGATTTTTTTCACATGAATGTTAAGTAAACTAGGAAAAGAAGACTGGAGAACTGCTTTCAAAACTCAAGGATTAATTTGCACTCCAATTCAGTCACTTTTAGTTTTCAAGACCGGACGAAGCTGCCTTTCAGGCGCTGGTCCCATCTAATGTTCCAGTTATCTTCTGTACATACAGAAGAAGCTCAGGACACAATTTTTAAATGTTGATAACTGCGTTTCCTAGTCTGAACTTCTGGAAATCCATTTTGTTCTCCAGCAGCACCAGAGGGAGGGATGCCATCAGTAGGTCAAATGAGATAAGTGAATTCCTTGAGTTTCTTGAAAGGTCTATGATGATTTGTTATTTGCTAACAAAGTTTTTTTCATCTCACATATATTGGTCTCACTGGGCTATGGACTTTGCCCACATAGGAACCTTGAGAGAGTATATAATTTAGAGAGAGACAGAGAGGGAGACAGAGAGGGAGACAGAGAGAGACAGAGAGGAAGGAAGAGAAAGGAAAGAAGGAGAGGAGGAGGAGGAGGAGGAGGAGGAAGAAGAAGAAGAAGAAGAAGCAGAGGAAGAGGAAGAAGAAGAAGAAGAAGGAAGAAGGAAGAAGAAGAAAGAAAAAAAGGAAGAATGGAGGAGGAGGAGGAGAAGTAGAAGAAGCAGAAGCAGAAGAAGAAGAAGAAGAGGAGGAGGAGGAGGAGGAGGAGGAGGAAAAGAAGGAAGGAAAAGAAAGAAAAAGAAAGGAAGGAAAAAGACAAAGAGAGAGAGAAAGAAAGAAAGAAAGAAAAAGAAAGAAAGAAAGAAAGAAAGAGAAAGAAGGGAATATTTCTAAAAATCCCCCCTCCTCCTCCTCCTTCTCCACCTCCTTCTCCTCCTCCTCTCCTCCTCCTCCAGTTGGCTCATCTGCAGCTTTAAATGGTGAAATACAGCTATCTTCTCCTCTTAAGACTAACCAGACGCCCCCTCTCCCACCTTCAAATGCCTTTGCCTTTGTCTTCTTTCTTCCGGCAACTCATGCAGAATTGCTAATAAAAGAAAAGTCATTAGAGTCCTTATATTTCCCATTTATCTTTTTCTTCTTGCCTTTCATTACTTTTCCAGAAACCTCGTCACAGACCAGGTGAATCAAAACACAGGATCCTGACAATGGGCTTCAATGAAAGAGCTGGAGTCTGGAAGGGGGGTCTTGCTCTGAGGTTCCATGCATTGGATCGATTCATGGATCGGTTCAATTTATGGGCCATTCAACTGCATGGGGCCCTTGACTTAGGGCCACAACTGAGCCCCCAATATTTCCAATATTGGGGAATATCCAAGTGGTGTCAAGCAAGACACACATTAAGTGAGTTTTCCCCATTTTGTGACCTTTCTTCTCACAGTTGTTAAGTGAATCACTATGGTTGTTAAGTTAGTAACACGGTTGTTAACTGAATCTGATTTCCCCGCTGACTTTGCTTGTCAGAAGTTCACAAACGATGATCACATGACTCCAGAACAGTGGCAGTCTGCCGCCGGCTGAGAGAGAGGGTTGGACTAGAAGACCTCCAAGGTCCCTTCCAACTCTGTTATTCTGTGTTCTGTGTGGCTGCTTGGTCTTGCTTTATAGACCCATAATAAAGAGTTTGGGTTTGACGAGTGAATCGTTCTTGTGTGTTGTTGAGCAGGCGTCAAGCCTGCAGCCATTGTTTCTTTTGGCTCTTCGGCCTGCCGCACTTTCTATTATTCTACTATGCATTTTCTATTGTAGGAATATGAGAGGGGGGATTGTACGGGGATAGATGATATGTAGCCATAACAACATTCTTTCTAGAAAGCCAAGGTCATCCTTTGTCTTTGCACCTCTGCACCTGACCGGAAGTGGATGGGTAGAAGCTGCCAGCATGTCAGTGGGAGATTGGACCATGGGATGGACTTGTGGGTGTGGGGGGCAAGATCTTGAACTTTCAACTGGGTGCGGGAAACCGGGAAGCTTTCAGATTCGGGTTTTCCCAGATGTGCCAACTTGGCTCTCTTAATAAATTGGAACTTTGAGCGATACTTTGCCTTGATTTACTTTTGGATGCTATTTGGAACCCTGGCATTAGGCATATATAGCTCATCTTCAGAAAACTGGTGAGACACTTCTTACAAGCTTTTCTCCAATAATTGCTTGCGTCAAAGTTGATTGGCATTATCCTGGCATGTATATGTTCATGTCTCTCTGTGTGTATGTCTCTCAGTCTCTCTCAGTCTCTCTCGCTCAGTCTCTCTCTCTCTCTCTATTTCTATCTCTCTATATCTATCTATCCATCTATCTATCTCTCTATATCTATCTATCTATCTATCTATCTATCTATCTATCTATCTATCCATCCATCCATCCATCCATCTATCTCTATCTCTATCACTGTCTCTATCTCTATCTCTTTCTGTCTCCATCCCTCTGTCCCTCCCTCCCCACTCTCTCTGTGTAAAGGTAAACATAAAGATTTCCCCTGTCCAGTTCTATATGACTCTAGGGCAGAGTGCTCATCTCCATTTCTTAGACAAGGAATCCATCATTGTAGGAAGATGATTCCATGGTCATGTGTCCTGCATGACTATAAGCTGAAGCACACAGAATGGTGTAGCCTTTCCACTGGAGTAGTATCTATTTATCTAGTCACAATTCGATGCTTTCAAACTGCTAAATCAACATGAGCTGGAGCAAGGAACGGGAACTCACCCTGTCGCATGATGCCGGGGTCTCGAACCCGGCCTGTCCCCTTTCCAGCTGACAAGCTCAACATCTTTAATCACCGAGCGGTTGTGTATGTGGATATAAATGGCAAACCACCGCTTTTCCCCCCCCCTCTCTCTCTAAGAACATAACTGGCATCAGTTTGTCAGAACGTAATTCAGAATTTAGTTCTCATTCAGCCTGGAATTCTACGGCAACAAAATGCCTGTTTTCTCCCATCAGCATCCCAACACTTTTGTTTTTGTTTTAGCTCTTCTAAAAGTATTCTTTTTTTTTCTTAAAAAAAAATTAGCTTTTATTGAACATTTTCAAGTTTAAAAACCACAAGCAAGAAAGAGGGGGGGAAAGCAAAGAAAAAGAGGAAAAAATACAAGAGAAAATACAACAACAAATACGAAACAGATAAAAACACAAGCAAAACAACATAACC
>NW_028261385.1:7745101-7785101 GCF_051295495.1 Thamnophis sirtalis
CATCTGTTAGCAAACCTTCCACAGTGACAAATCGTCTTTATAATGGAAAAGCTATATCATATTAAGGACCCAAGTTTTGGTGATAATGATTCCTAATGGCACGGTTATTATTATTTTTTATTGGCATAGTTATTTCTCTATTATATAGCGGGAGATCAGTTGCCCTTTTGGAGGCATGAAAATTGAGTGGAACAATTACTGGCTGCAATCTAGATCGTCATAAATAAATGCTAATCTAGGTTTCCATAAATAAACGTGTAAACCTAAACTGAATAACTAAGCCTGGTGATTTAATTTCAGATAGGCTGACACCCAGTTCAGTCCTTCTATTCTATACCAAGTGAATGGACTCGAAGTAACTGGATCACATGAGCAGTTAAATTAAATTTAACTGTTTTGAATCAACAATAAGCTTTCTTGTGTAAATTAACCGATAATGGAATAAGAGAGTTGGAAGGGACCTGGGAGGTCTTCTAGTCCAACCCCCATGCTGAAGCAGGAGACCTTATAACATTTCAGACAAGTGGCTGTCCAATCACTTCTTAAAAACCTCCAGGATCGAAGCACCCACAACTTCTGGAGGCAAGTTCTTCCACTGATTAATTTCCTGTAAGGAAATTTCTCCTTAGTTCTAGATTGCTTCTCTCATTTGATTAATTTCCACCCATTGATATTTTTATCCATCTTCTTGATTGTATTCTATAGCCTTTGTTCCTACAAATTATTCTTGCTCTCAGCCAAGAACATGGCATAATCTGCCTACGGAGGAACTGATATGTTACCTCCTTAACAAATATACCAGTGGTGGGATTCAGCCAGTTCGCACCTATTCGGGAGAACCAGTTGTTAACTTTCTAAGCAGTTTGGAGAACCGGTTGTTGGAAGAAATCTCATTTTGCTTTTTTCTCACTTTACAGGGCTAATCCTGTAAGGAAGGCAAGAAGGAAACATTCTGGTGTTGTTTCTAGCCTGATCTTTATTGCCCTGCTTACAGAAACTGCCTCTCCAGTTAACTCTTATTACCATTGTAACAACTAAGGCAAAGTGCCCATCGACCTGAGTGACAGTGACTTGGCCATGCCCACATGATCACATGACCACCAAGCCCCGCCTACCCAGCTGGTCATTAGGGCAGAGAACTGGTTGGTAAATTATTTGAATCCCACCACTGAAATATACATTTTATGAACCAAACAGGTTGTCAACTCTTAACATTGCCATTGTGAGAGAAGGGAGGGAGTGTATTCCACGCATACTTTCGGCTAAAGTCGGATCTCAGATTACTGCAGCAGGCTTGGGAGGGGTGCACCTCATTGGGGAATGTGATTCATGACACAGACTGAAGGGAGAGAAGGAACAGGGGTAAAGTTCAGCTATAAATCAAACAAAGCTCAGATCTGACTGCGAAAAGCCCTTGCCTAATGGTGCTCCTAGTAAATGACTAGTTTTGTATTGAAACTTGGCTCGATACTCATGAATCAATTAGGGCATTTTTAGGAAATCTGACAGAGGTTTTCTTTATGAACATTATGAATGCATGAAAGAACTACAGGTAGTTCTCAACTTACAACCATTCATTCAGTGAATAGAATGGAATAGAATAAAAAAATTGGAAGGTACCTTGAAGGTCTTCTAGTCCAACCCCTAGAGTTGCTTCTGCTTGTCTACTGCTAGACAAGCAGTAGACCCAATACCTGTGATGGTGAACCATGGCATACACATGGGCCTCCCGCCAGCCAGCTGGTTTTCGGGTCTCTGCTGCACATGTGCGGGGGGCGTGGCTCATGTGGGAGATATGGGTTCCACCACAAAACCGCGCTCGACTAAACCGCGTCCGACTAAACCGCGTCACTGACGTCATCAACAGGGCGATAACAGCGCGGAGACAGAAGCACGCTGTAAACCCTAAACCTAAAATTAACCCCTAAACCTAACCCCCCTAAACCTAACCCTAAACCTAACCCTAAACCTAACCCTTAACCTAACCCTAAACCTAACCCTAAACCTAATCCTTAACCTAACCCTAAACCTAACCCTAACCCTTAACCTAACCCTAAACCTAACCCTTACCTTAAGTTGAATCGGCTTGCTTTCAAAGCGCTATTTAAAGCGCCCGTCTTTCTCCGCGCTGGCTGTTGTCGCCCTGTTGATGACGTCAGCGACGCGGTATAATCGGGCGCGGTTTAGTCGAGCGCGGTTTTGACGGGTCACAGGAGATATGTATGCATGTCCGAAGGGGGGGCAAGGCACTTGTGCCAGTGTCACATGCCCATGAAAGGGGGGCATGTGGGGGAGGTTGTGTTTATGTACCATTCCAGGGAAAATGACTTTCCAGTCTCTTTTTTTAAAGCCTACAGTGATGGAGCACCCACAAATTCTGAAGACAAACTATTGCATTGTTTGATTTGTCTCACCGTTAGAAATGTTGTCCTCAGTTCTAGGTTGTTTCTCTCCTTGATTAATTTCCATCCATTGTTTCTTGCCTTGGTTTCTGGGGTTTTGGAAAATAGTTTGACTTTCCCATCTTTGTAGAAGCCCTAAAAATACTGGAAAAAAAAAACAACTATCCTGTCTCACTAGTCCTTTTTTTTCAATAGACTAGACATTCCCAGTTCCTGCAACTGTTCTTCATATGTTTTAGCCTCCAGCCTCCTAATCATCTTTGTTGCTCTTCTCTGCACTTTTTCCAGAGTCTCCACATCTTTTTTATATCGGGGTGACTGCATGCAATATTCCAAGTGTGGTCTTACCAAGGTTTTGTAGAGAGGTATTTTCTTTTAGACTTAAAAAATAAGCACTGGGGCTTATTTTCAAGGGGGTCTTACTTTTTTGGAGGTTCAGCAGATCAGGCTTGGTGAGCTGGATGTACTGTGGAGGCATCATCGTTGGCTCCAGGGGTGGGTTGCTGCTTGGCATTGATGCCAGTTTGGTGCCTCAAAAATTTTGCATGTGCAAAACCTTAAAAATGGGGGGAAAAAATTTCCAAAGAAAATTATTTTGCACATGGGCAGCACCAAAAGACAAGAGCCGAGGTGGCGCAGTGGTTAAACACAGCACTGCAGGCTACTTCAGCTGACTGCAGTTCTGCAGTTCGGCTGTTCAAATCTCACCGGCTCAGGGTTGACTCAGCCTTCCATCCTTCCGAGGTGGGTAAAATGAGGACCCGGATTGTTGTTGGGGGCGATATGCTGACTCTGTAAACCGCTTAGAGAGGGCTGAAAGCCCTATGAAGCGGTATATAAGTCTAAGTGCTATTGCTATTGCTATTGCTAAGATGGTGGCTCCGTAGGAGAACCAGTTCAGGGGCATGGCAGCCATGGGTCACTGCTGGTTCCAGCGACCCAGGCTACCAAGTTACTACCAGTTCAGCCGAACTGGGCCAAACCAGTAGGAAACCACTTCTGGTCGGCTCCATTCTAAATCTTCAGCCTTCAGAATGGAGGGTTTTTGGCGAATGGGAGGAAAACGGTGAGAGGGATTTTCCAGCCTGCCATTCTTCCCTCAGTCTGTGTTGAGCTTGAGGAATGGATGACAGGCAGGAAAATTCCCCTCCCCTTTTTCCTCCCTTTTGCCAAAAAGACTCCCAGCGCCCTCCCCAAGAGAGGGAAAAATCAAAGCAACCTGCCACGGAGCTGCTTCGGGGCTTCGGGGAAGTGGCCCAACGCACCAAAGGTGGTTTCCTACTGGTTCGAACCGGTTTGGCTGAGTAGGTAGTAACTCACCCTGCCATGCCCCCAAACCGGTTCTCTCTGCAGCACCATAGGCAGCGCCATCTTGCATTTGATTCTGTGCATACGCAGGAGCATTTTTTTAGTATTGTGCATGCGCACAGCGCGTCCCTGAGTGAACCGGAAGTAGCACCAGTTGGAACCCACCCCTGCAACAAGCGGAAGCGCTGTGTCCAGAAAGATAAGGGCAAAATCGGTATTTGCGTTGCCCCAATGGGCCAGCCGGCTGAAGCCGAAGCTGGACAGTTCCCCCCCCCGCACCCACCACCACCACCACTCATGCCTCGGCTTATATTCAGGGTGGGGGTAACATTAGGCCCACCCATGGGTGAAGTTCAGCAGGTTCTGACAGGTTCTGGAGAACCGGTAGAGGAAATTTTGAGTAGTTCAGAGAACCAGCAAATGCCACCTCTGGCTGGCCTCGCCCCCATCTATTCTCTCCTTCCCGAGTCCCCAGCTCATCGGGAGGGAATGGGGATTTTGCAGTATCCTTTCCCTGCCATGCCCATCAAGCCATGCCCACAGAACCGGTAGTAAAAGAAATTGAATTTCACCACTGGGCCCACCCCACAAAAAAATTAGGGTTGGGCTTATTATTGGGTTGTGCTGTGTTTTCGGAGAAACATGGTAGAACTTCACGTGATCTTGATTCTATCCCCCTATTAATACAGATTAGGGCTGCACCTAATACCACTTCCCACTTGTAGAAAGTTAGCACCCACTCCTCTCCTAGAAGAATGAAATATTTTGAGAAATATTAAAAAGGCAGAATATTATATTTCCCTAAAGGAGAAACATGCTATTGGAAAGCAGCCCCCACCTTTCTTAAAGAGCCGATGTGGCGCAGTGGTTAAATGCAGCACTGCAGGCTACTTCAGCTGACTGCTAGTTCTGCAGTTCAGCTGTTTCAAATCTCACCGGCTCAGGGTTGACTCAGCCTTCCATCCTTCCGAGGTGGGTAAAATGAGGACCCGGATTGTTGTTGGGGGCAATATGCTGACTCTGTAAACCGCTTAGAGAGGGCTGAAAGCCCTATGAAGCGGTATATAAGTCTAACTGCTATTGCTATTGCTATTGCTATTAATAGCCCCACAAGACTGGGCCAGCCTAACTACAAGACAAAAGGCCTTCAGCTCTAGGGATTAAGGCGTGGCCCTTCAGGATATAGTAGGACCATTTAACAGAAGACACGGGGCTCACTGCATTTCACAATCTCTGAAGGACATTGCATCACTCGGCAAACTTCAGCCAAACCTGGGAGCTCAGGCAAAAATGACCCCATAGGAATCTGACAACAGTCAATAGAATACGCGTACCTGCACAGGAATAGGAAGCTCAAGTTCAAAGCCCAAGAGAAGGTCTAAAGACACCCCACTCTCAACTCCCTGTGGTCAGCTGTCCAGAACCACGTGCTTGGTGGTTCTGCTTCAACCATTAAGCCATCTTTCCAATCAGCATCCATATTTCCAGTGTCTTTCTCCCAGCTTGGCACTGGATCCAGATGGATATTTCTTCCAACACTATTTTTGTCCGTTCATGGATGCCCTTGATTCCGGGGCGGAAGAATTGGCAGAAGCGCCAAGGCTCTTTTCATTCGACATAAAGATGGCAAATACCAGCAGAGCATTAATCCAGGCACCATCTATGCAAATCAGTTGAATATCTGTGGGTTGCCAAGTTACTAGGTAAATAAAGCAGAATCAGCACCAGGCAAATATAATTTTGCAGTGGGTTTTTTTGTTTTGTTTTCTTTTTAATATTTTCCCTTATAACGAAGTTTACAAAAGCAGAGAACAAATGGGGAACATTTTCGGAAGGAGATGTGGCCATTGAGTGTGAATTCAATAGGGAATCTGCCCTACAACAGGCCTTGCCCTTCCAGGAGTCCCCACATGCTTCATTTGAGCTCCCAGGTAAGTATAGGGAGGCCTACTAGGCCCAAAGCAGGGTGCTGGGGCATGGCACCCCCCCAGCCCATTTTTACTCCCAGGAGGGGTACAGGAGGCAGAATGCCACACCCAACCAGCCGCTCATTAGGGCTGAAAAGCGGTTGTTCAATTATTTGAATCCCGCCACTGCTTTGAAGGCATGAAAAGATTCCTCTCCTCTTCCTTCATCCAGCAAGCAAGAATAAAAAAAAAAAAACTCCAAGCAGGCAAGCTTGGAATAGGTTCTAAACTTCTCAATTGTTCTTGAGGTGAAGGAGAAATCCAAATGCCTCTCCAACTTCTCGCAATTGCAATGGTCTCCAACATAGCCACTACGTGGAGAAAGTCCAGAGGTAACTTGGATGCTTCTTCAGCGAACTGTAAAATAAATGGTTTGATTCAGTGGTGGGTTTCAAAAAAAAAATTCAAACCTACTCTGTGGGTGTGGCCTCCTTTGTGGGAGTGGCTCGCTGGCCATGTGACGTGGTGGGAGTGGCTTGCTGGCCATGTGTTTTCTTTCTTTCTTTCTTTCTTTCTTTCTTTCTTTCTTTCTTTCTTTCTTTCTTTCTTTCTTTCTCTTTCTCTCTCTCTCTCTCTTTCCTTCCTTTTGTCTCTGTCCCCTTTTCCTTTTTTTCTTTCATCTCTCTCTCTCTCTTTCTTTCTTTTTTCTTTCTTTCTTTCTTTCTTCCTTTCTTTCTCTTTCTCTTTCTCTCTCTGTGTGAGTCTGTCTGTCTGTCTGTCTGTCTGTCTCTCTCTCTCTCTCTCTGTGTATGTGTGTGTGTGTGTGTGTGTCTGTCTGTCAGTGGTGGGTTTCAAAAAATGTTGGAACCTCTTCTGTAGGTGTGGCCTGCTTTCCGGGTCCACTGGTGGAACCTCTTCTAACTGGTTCAGTAGATTTGACGAACCGGTTCTACCGAACTGGTGCGAACTGGTAGGAACCCACCTCTGGTTTGATTCCATTTTAAGAACAACCTTCTCCTTCACCCATTAAACAGAATTCAGCAGTGATGCTTTTTGCTTGCAGTAAAATACTCACCGGGGTGTCTTGCTTGGAAAATTTTGTCTTCAATATTAAAGCTCTCTCTCCACCCCCCCTTTTTTTTTCCTTAAGGAGAAGCGCCTTTGATCATATTCTCTAGGTGAACCCATCGAAGCAAGATTCACTGTTACATCTCACTCTTCAAAAAAGGAAAGAACGAAGAAGTAGTCGAGGGAAGCTGGCTTCGGTTGGTTTATTATATGCCATAAACTATGCCTTCCTCCCTTCTCATTTGCATGCAGGATGTTCTAAAATGGATTTTCACCTTAAATCACAAAATGCATCATTAATGGTAAAAGGAAAGAATTAATGGCTCCATCATTAAGTTTTAGGGAAGAGCAGAAGAGAGAAAAGGCTGGAAAAAAAACCCTTGAAAGTGTGAAGGTGATAGCTGAAAGTGAGAAAGCGGAAGTAAACTTGGGAAGGACTTCTGCACGTCTCCACACTTCATCCAACATTACAGCTAGTTATAGAACATAGAATAATAGCGTTGGAAGGGACCTTGGAGGTCGTCTAGTCCAACCCCCTGCTTGAGCAGGAGATCCTATACCATTTTAGACAAATGGTTGTCCAGTCTCTTTTTGAAAGTCTTTAGTGATGGAGCACTGACAACTTCTGAAGGCAAGCCTGTTCCACTGGTTGATTACTCTCATCGTTAGGAAATATCTCCTTAAACCTAGATTGCTTCTTGCCTCCAAGGTCCTTTCCAACTCTGCTAATAACAAAAAATTGCCATGGCCAACTTGCCACGGAACAACTTACTGTGGCCAATTCTGCACGGAACAATTCGCTGTGGGAGAAGAGTTACAGTGATGTCAAAGAAATGGCAGAATAGCAAATTAAAGAAAGGATGCAAAGGAAGGGACAGAATGAAATACGAGTGATGGAAATTAAAATATATTTTTAAAAAAAAATTAAACTAGCCAATAACTTGGCATTGCCCAGGTATTTAAGGGGGAAAATATCCGGACCAAACGTAATTTCTAATGTTAGATTTTCCCCCTTATCTTGGGAAGTACTGTGAAGCCATTACCATGCCAATTCCACATTGCTGCATAGTAGAAGCCATTTTATGGCAGTACGGTAGAAGTCCTTTTAAGGCACAGCAGGCTGTATCTTAACAGAACACACACACACCCCGAGGTGTGTTAGGGCTGTCTTACCCTCACAGTATTTGTTTCCAGAGAGTAAGTCATATGTGTACCAAGTTTGGTTGAAATTGCTGAAGGCCGTTTTTATGTATATAGATAGTTACATTGAATTGTTAAATTGTTGTGCAGTGAGTTGTCCTGTGTTGAATTGGCCGTGGTGCAGAGGTGGGTTCCTACCAGTTCGCACCTATTTGGTAGAACCGGTTCGTCAAATCTACCGAACCGGTTAGAAGAGGTTCCACCAGTAGACCCAGAAGGCCACACCTACAGAAGAGGTTCCCAAAATTTTTGAAACCCACCACTGGTCCTTGGATATGATTATTCTACACTATCATGCTCCTATTTATAAAACTCAGTGCCTCTGTGAAAGGTAAGGATGACTACTGCGTTTGTGGTGCAATCAGAACATTGTGTGTGTTGAAGTTGTTTTAACGCAAACCAAAGATGCCTCTTAAAAAACAAGTTTACATCCTATTCTTATGCATGCCAGTGCTGTGTGTGAGGTAATTTAAGGTGGTTCTGACAAGTGTCGTCAGCATCTTCATATCCGGTCACATGGGCGGGAAGCCACTCCCATCCGGTCACATGGGTAGCAAGCCACTCCCACAAAGGAGGCCACACCCACAGAGTAGGTTTGAACAATTTTTTAAACCCACCACTGATGTGGTGAGTTGGCCATGGCAAGTTGGCCACAGCGGATTTGCTGTGGTGAGTTGTCCCATTCCGTAGCCAGAGGAACAGAAGACACCAAATCAGTATCCAAAGGGGGCTTAAAGACTGGGTGGGTTTCAGGACCTTTTTTATCCCTTCAAGGATCTCTTACTTTGTTGGTTCTCCAACTTAAGTAAAAGTCAGAGCTGAACAGTTCCAAAAGACACTCTCTTACAGTTCATAGGCGTAGGAAATAAAAAGGTCTATTTTGGCATCATTTCTCGGCAGTAGCAGGTTGCAAATCTGAAAATACCAAATATAGACATAATGCTATTTTTCTCCCTGGGAAGGGAAAGGCAGGTAGGTATGTGACAGATTCCTCTCAACTTGAAATGCTATTAAAACTTTCCAGGGGTGGATGAAATTTCTAGAGACAACAGGCTAAAATTAGAGCTATTTTTTTTTAGCAGAATAAAGGAAAGAACAAATTAAAATAAGGAAACTGGGCCATTTCTTAGGGTGGGAAGGAAGGAAGAAGGGAAGGAAGGAGTGGGAAGAGAAAGGGAGGGAAAAGGGTGGGAAGGATGAAGGAAAGAAAAAGAAGGAAGGAAGAAGAAAGGAAGAAAGAATGAATGAAAGAAAGAAAGAAAGAAAAAAAGAAAAAAAGAAAGAAAGAAAAAGAAAGGAAGGAAAATAGAAGGAAGGAAGGAAGGAAGGAAGGAAGGAAGGAAGGAAGGAAGGAAGGAAGGAAAGAAAGAAAGAAGGAAGGAGGGAGGAAGGAAGGAAGCTGTGGGAAGAGAAAGATGTTTTGACCGAGGATTCCCCAAAAAGCATGAGGCAGAATCCTGGTCCCAACAAACCCCTTTTATTAAACGAATGTGAATTCCTCTCATTCACATTCAGCAAAGGCCTGGCGAAGAGTCTTTCAAAGGAATATTTATGACCACAGACCTCATCTAGCTTGGAAAGTTGCCATGCAAATATTTTCCAAATGCAGTGCTGTGCAAGGAAAGACTTGACACAGAGTCCCTGAGATTCATGGACAGATCAAGACACTCTTGAAATGAATGAATGAACAAATTGTTTCCTGAAAAAGCCCACTCCCCTTTCGCTCATCTTTTATTTCCTCTGGGAGGGGCCATTCACCCTCCACCTGTGACTTTACTCCCAAGTCGACCCTGATTTCTGAGCTTTTCTTTTCTTCTGTCAGCTCTGCGCATGCGCACACTGGGAACAGGCTCCAGCTGTTCCTCTGCCTCACTGCTGTCTAGCTCTGAAGGCAGCTGAAAACTGCCAGATGGCCTCGGCCCCATCTCTGCCTCTGATGCACAGCCCTTGTCCGAGCCTTCCCCAGCCTCAAGGACTGTTCCTCACCAACTTCCTCACTGTCTGACTCTGGCAGGCCACAACAAGAGGAAAGAAAAAAGGTGGGAAGGTTGAAGGAAAGGAAAGGAAAGGAGGGGGGAGGGAAGAGAAGAGTGGGAACAGAAAGGAAGGAAAAACTGTTGGAAGGACAAAGGAAGGAGGAAGGAAGGAAGGAAGGAAGGAAGGAAGGAAGGAAGGAAGGAAGGAAGGAGGGAGGGAGGGAGGGAGGGAGGGAGAGAGGGGTGGGAACAGAAAGGAAGGAAAAAGGATGGAAAGGACAAAGGAAAGAAAAAGAAAGAAAGAAAGAAAGAACGAACGAACGAACGAAAGAAAGAAAGAAAGAAAGAAAGAAAGAAAGAAAGAAAGAAAGGAGGGAGGGAGGGAAGACAAGGTGGGAAGGAAGGATGAGGGAAGGAAAAGTAATGATGAAAAGAAGGGAGAAAGGACAATTGGTTGAAATAAAGACCTCTGTTACTTCTGCAAGGAAGGAAATTAATAAAAAAAAAATTTGTTCTCTATAGAAGCAGCTCAGAATCTCAGGAATTCTGAAATCTTCAGATTCCGTCACCATTTACTCTATTTTAAACTTCTCAGGATGGACAACCTACCTTCCTCCCTGCACTCTGCCCTTATAAATGAGCAATAGACGCACAAAAACACCCCTCCCATTTCCCTACAGTTATAAACCCAGGACGGCACTTGAATAAATCCTACATCTGTTTTTTTTTCCTCTTTCTGGAAAGGCTCGCTTGAGCATCCACCCACTGTTCTACTAATAGGCTGCTGTTGCAACAATATGTTCTCATTAGCCTTTCTTTGCTTCCTGACAATCGGCGGGAAAGAAAATCCATCGCAGCCAGAATTTGCTAAGACAGGAAAAAGAGGAGGAAACAAAGACAATAATTAAGATGCAGGAGAAGAGGAGGATCGGAGGAAGTCAGCTGTGAGAGGGTAGGATCAGATCAGTTCTGCATCTCTGCACAACTTGTATGCCAAGGGTGTTGAACTGAAGGCCCGAGGGCCGCATCCGGCCCTTGGGGTGTTTAGATCTGGATTGCGGGACCGCCCTAGAAACGGCGAAGGACTGGCCCATGGTTCTTCTGCCTGTGGCCCTCCTTTCACTGGCAGAGGGTTGCATGCAGTGGTAGGCTTCAGCTGGTTTGTACCTATTTGGGAGAACCGGTTGATAACTTTCTGAGCAGTTCGGAGAACCAGTTGTTGGAAGAAATCTCCTTTTGTTTTTTCCCCACTTTACAGGGCTAATCCTGTAAAGAAGGCAGGAGGGAAACATTCTGGTGTTGTTTCTAGCCTTTATTGCCCTGCTTACAGAAACTGCCTCTCCAGTTAACCCTCATTACATTGTATCACCTAAGGCAATAGCAATAGCAATAGCAGTAGACTTATATACCACTTCATAGGGCTTTCAGCCCTCTCTAAGCGGTTTACAGAGAGTCAGCATATTGCCCCCAACAATCTGGGTCCTCATTTTACCCACCTCGGAAGGATGGAAGGCTGAGTCAACCCTGAGCCGGTGAGATTTGAACCGCTGAACTGCTGATCTAGCAGTAGCCTGCAGTGCTGCATTTAACCACTGCGCCACCTTGGCTCTTTAAGGCGAAGCACCCACCAACATGAGTGATGTTAAGTTGGCCATGCCCACCCAGTCACATGACCACCAAGCCCCATGTACCCAGCTGGTCATTTGGGCAGAGAACTGGTTGTTAAATTATTTGGATCCCACCACTGGTTCCAGGAGGCCATGGCAGTCGAAAATGGTGTTCGGGATCTTGTTTTCGCTGGCAGAGTGCTTGGGCCACCACAGGTGCCCTGACATGAGTGACACTGATACCATACCACCCTGGCCACACCCACCCTGGCACGCCCACCCTGACCACGCCCACCCTGTTCCCCCCCAACCCTGTTGCGGCTCTCAATGAAATTGAGTTGGACCCTCCCTGTTGTGTACAATCAACTGAATTTGTCCCCCAGTCCTCAGATACAACTAGGAGGAATACTCAGAGGAATCTTCTACCCCTGAATTGTGAGGTTTTCTGAAGAGGAGAGACTCCGGGATCAGAGGTTGACTGCACTTACCTTAATGACCGATTCGCTGGTTTTGGGCACGCAAGCTCCACTTGCAACAATGGAGATATTTAAAGAAAATATTGAGTTAGTAATGAGCGAAGAAGTGTGAAGTTTTCTTCTGAAAAGGAAGTTGGGAAAATAAATCACCATCTTTCCTTCCTTCTGTTGGAAGAAATGTCCTTCTGGGTTGAGTTCCAAGTTGCGGGGGGGGGGAGAGACACTGGAAACATGGAGGGTGCTTGGAAAGATGGTGTAATGGTGGACAGGACCACATAGTTTGAGGTCCTGGGCAAAAAGGGAAGAGGTGCTGAGTGTGCCCTTGGTTTTATGCCCTCTCTGGGCTTTTGAATTTGAGCTTGTATTCTGGTTGGTTGTCAGACTCCTATGGGGCCATGCGGAGACAACTTTGTAGGTTATCTTTGTTTTGAGTCCTAGGCTTGGTTGAGCCTTGCTGGGTGATGTAATCTTCCCAGGTGCCATGTGGTGAGTTTTGGCTGCTATATGGATCTTATTATGCCCTGGGGGCCATGTCTTTTGTGTTGTAGATAAGTTGGCCCAGACCTTAATAGCCCAGGGGGGGTCTTAGCTAACTGTAGGCTGTCTTTCTCCCAAGCTTGGTTGAACTGTTGCTGGGTGATGATGTAATGAAAGGGCTTTGGGATTCCTATTATGGCTCTGCTTTAAGGAGGTAGATCTTTGTTATGTAGAATAGACTGGCTCAGGCCTTAATGGCCCATTGACAAAGGTGGGGGGAGATGAGTTTCTGCCTCCCTTTTAGGGGAAATATTCTGTCCTTTTAATATTTCCTAAAATATTTCATTTTTCTAGGAGAGGGGTGGGTGCTAACATCCTACTCTTCCCCCCTCCCTCCCTTCCTTCCACACTACGTTTCATCCATGTTGCTCCCGAGTCCTTGCCGGGATTCACTCCGTGGCCATTAAATTAATAAAAACTGCAAGTTGGACACGACAAAACATCTTGACAATTATTGCAGAATGGATTTTCATCTGATTTTATGATTCGTGTGGATTTCCACCAAGTGATCAAGACATAATAATTCCTGCACCATGGAAATAAAATTACCATGCCAATAAAATATTCCCATTATTCTCATTCAATGCTAGAGATTTAAATAGGGAAGGAAGGCTATTTATTTATTTAAAAAAAAGAAAATTCCCAGCATGTTTAAACCTGGTAGATTGTAATTATTGTTTTTTAACAGTCATTATGTATGTATGTATGTATGTATGTATGTATGTATGTATGTATGTATGTATAGATAGATAGATAGATAGATAGATAGATAGATATAGAGATAGAGATAGAGATAGAGATAGAGATAGAGATAGAGATAGAGATAGAGATAGAGATAGAGATAGAGATAGAGATAGAGATAGAGATAGAGATAGAGATAGATAGATAGATAGATAGATAGATAGATAGATAGATAGATAGATAGATAGATAGATATAGATATAGATATAGATATAGATATAGATGATATAGAGATAGAGATAGAGATAGAGATAGAGATAGAGATAGAGATAGAGATAGAGATAGAGATAGAGATAGAGATAGAGATAGAGATAGAGATAGAGATAGAGATAGAGATGTAGATGTAGATGTAGATGTAGATGTAGATGTAGATGTAGATGTAGATAGATATAGATATAGATATAGATATAGATATAGATATAGATATAGATATAGATATAGATATAGATATAGATATAGATATAGATATAGATATAGATATAGATATAGATATAGATATAGATATAGATATAGATATAGATAGATATAGATATAGATAGAGATAGAGATAGAGATAGAGATAGAGATAGAGATAGAGATAGAGATAGAGATAGAGATAGAGATAGAGATAGAGATAGATAGAGATAGATAGATAGATAGATAGATAGATAGATAGATAGATAGATAGATAGATAGATAGATGATAGATAGATAGATATATCTCCCGTTGCATGTTAGATTTTTTTTTTTTAAAGTGGGCAAATCAACAGTAAACAAAAAAAATGAATGTGATTTCCACTGAATCTCTGGAATGTTATTTTCCAATAATCATTAACCACAATAAAGGGAAAAGGGCAATCTTTTGAAACAATGCAGAATTGAACATGATCATTTTCTTCCTAGAAGAACATGCCTTAAAAGCCCCATTAAAATATAATTATAGCCCAGAATGCAATTTCATAAGATGCCACAAAAGCTCCGTTTGAAATCAATCCCTGCTTTGATGGGGATAATAACAGTGTTTCTAATATATTTTATGAGAAGTTCCTTCTGCTTTGCCTCGCTGGAGATTGTTAAAGATCTTTTCTCTTTCTTTCTCTCTCTCTCTCTCTCTCTTTATTGAACGAACCTGTAGTCGGGTGATACTAAGAGGGGGAAAAATTATGCTCAGCTCAAGAGGGGATGGAAAAAGATCAACCTCAGAACCTTCACTGAAGATGGTCCTGAAAAATGAGCCACACCACACATCAGCTCCTCACAAAGGAAAAAGAGAAGAGAGGGGAGAATAAGGGGAAAGGAAAGGGGGAAGGAGAGGGGAATGGAGTGGACAGGAGTGAAGGGAAGAAGAGGGGAAGGGAGGGAAGGAAAGGACAGGAGAATAAACTGGAAGGGAGCAGAGTGGACAAGAGGTGAGGTGGGGTGATGAGAGGAATCCTAGGGGAGAGAAGAACTAGGGGAGAGGAGAACTACAGGAGAGGAGAGGTGACCTAAAGCAGAGGAGACCTAGGGGAGAGGAGACCTTGGGAAGAGGAGACCTAGGGGAGAGAAGGGGAGAGGAGAGAGAATAAACTGGAAGTGAATGAAGTGGACAGGAGATGGGTGAGGTGGGGTGAGGAGAGGAGTCCTATGGGAGAGGAGACCTAGGGGAGAGGAGCCTTGGGGAGAGGAGACTTATGGGAGAGAAGGGGAGAGGAGAGGAGAGAATAAACTGGAAGGGAATGAAGTGGACAGGAGGTGAGGTGGGGTGAGGAGAGGAGTCCTAGGGGAGAGGAGCCTTGGGAGAGGAGACCTAGGGGAGAGAAGGGGAGAGGAGAGAATAAACTGGAAGGGAGTGAAGTGGACAGGAGGTGAGGTGGGGTGAGGAGAGGAGTCCTAGGGGAGAGGAGCCTTGGGAGAGGAGACCTAGGGGAGAGGAGAGAATAAACTGGAAGCGAGTGAAGTGGACAGGAGATGAGGTGAGGTGGGGTGAGGAGAGGAGTCATATGGGAGAGGAGACCTAGGGGAGAGGAGCCTTGGGGAGAGGAGACTTATGGGAGAGAAGGGGAGAGGAGAGGAGAGAATAAACTGGAAGCGAGTGAAGTGGACAGGAGGTGAGGGGAGGTGGGGTGAAGAGAAGAGTCCTAGGGGTGAGGAGACCTAGGGGGGATGAGCCTTGGGGAGAGGAGAGAATAAACTGGAAAGGAGTGGAGTAAGTGGAGTGGACAGGAGGGGAGGGGAAGACAAGAGAGAAGAAGAGGAGGGGAAGGGAGGAGAGTAAACTGGAAGAGAGTGGAGTAGAGTGGACAGGAAGAGAGGGGAGTGGAGGGGAAAGGAAATGAGGAGAGATGAGAGTAGAAGTGAAGAGAGAGGATAAGAAGGATCTTTGAACAATCACTAAACAGGTGGCTGTAAGTTGAGGACTACCCATATTAAAACACCTCCAAACGACCTCTTATCCGTGGAAGAAATTTCAAGGGCCAATTCTCTTTCATCAAACTCAGTGAGAACTAGGAAGGAAGGAAGAAGCAGATGTGTCCAGCATGAAGAAAAATCTGAATGGCTTTCTCCTGCACAGACCTTCCTTGTCCCCTGAAACCAAGTGGAAAATCAACACCGGCTAGTATTTGTGTAGGGTGTTTCGCTGAGCTGTATATATTTCACACCCCATCTCATTATTCATATTTTCCCTGTTAGGCTTAAATGGAGCCGAAGCATCGGACAATATTTATACTGCAACAAGGCCTGGAAATTATCTCTGTTGTTTAATTAAACAACGGTGTCAAGGCAGGCAGTGGGTTTATGGTGACAGATAGCATGCTTCAGCTGTGCAATGAGCTGGAGGGGAGAAGAAGGACCAGCAATGCGATTCAGAGAGATGGCTTAATGAATCAACAGCTGCTTACATCCAAGCAGACCCTTTAATACACGTCTTAAAATCTGCTGCACTTTTGAGCGGTAAACTGGATGTCCTGATGTAAGAAATGATGGGACGCGGTGGCTCAGTGGCTAAGTCGCTGAGCTTGTCGATCAGAAAGGTCGGCAGTTCGGCGGTTCGAATCCCTAGTGCCGTGTAACGAAGCAAGCTCCCGTTACTCGTCCCAGCTTCTTCCAAACTAGCAGTTAGAAAGTAAAAAATGCAAGTAGAAAAAGAGGAACCACCTTTGGTGGGAAGGGAACAGCATTCCGTGCGTCTTCGCTATTTAGTCATGCCAGTCTGTTTATTTGTTTGTTTGTTTATTGGATTTATATGCCGCCCTCCTCCCAAAGGACTCGGGGGGGGGGTACAACACTAAAAAAAACCCACATATTACAAAAGTTAAAAAGGAATTTAAATAAAGCATCCAAAAACAAACCCAATTAATATTAACGATACAATTTTGGTAGTGGATCTGGATACTTGAGAGTCTCTTGACCGGATTGCGCCACTACGGCCCCTCCGGGTCAGCGGATCCCGGAGACCCCCTTGGTTCACCGAGGAACTCCGGGAGATGAAGCGCCGGAGGAGATGCCTAGAGCACCGATGGACGTCCGATAAGTCCGAATCGAACCGAGCAATGGTAACCACCTGCACCAAGGAATACACCAGGGCACTTAGGGCAGCGAAAAGATCTCATATAGCCACCTTGGTTGCGTCCGCTGAGTCCCGCCCAGCCGCCCTGTTTAAGATAACCCGCTCCCTATTAAATAAAAGGGAAGCGGGGGAACCCTTGCAGGGCAGAGCTGAGGATTATGCCCAATTCTTAGCGGACAAAATTGCTCGGTTTCGGTCGGACTTGGACTCCATCCCCGCAGTTCCAGCCGAGGCACAAGAGGATCAGGTGGAACATCTCTGGGTTGAGTTTCAGGATGTTACCCCCGGGGATGTGGACAAGGCCATGAGGGCTGTAAGTGCCTCCACCTGCGTACTGGATCCGTGTCCCTCATGGCTGGTTACTAACAGTAGTGAGGTGACACGAGGCTGGATCCAGGCGGTTGTGACCGCCTCTCTTCGGGAGGGGAACTTCCCCGCCGCACTGAAAGCGGCGGTGATGAGACCCCTCCTAAAGAAGCCATCCTTGGATCCAGCTGTTCTTAATAACTATCGCCCAGTCTCCAACCTTCCCTTCCTCGGGAAGGTTGTTGAGAAGGTGGTGGCCTTTCAGCTCCAACGGTCCTTGGAGGAAGCAAACTATCTTGACCCCTTCCAGTCAGGCTTCAGACCCGGTTACAGCACAGAAACCGCTTTGGTCGCATTGACCGATGATCTCTGGAGAGCCAGAGATGGAGGATTCTCCTCCATCCTGGTTCTCCTTGACCTCTCAGCGGCTTTCGATACCATCGACCATGGTATCCTTCTGCGACGACTGCGGGAGGTGGGAGTGGGAGGCACCGTGCTGCGGTGGTTCTCTTCCTAACTCTCGGACAGGTCGCAGTCGGTGTTAGTGGGGGGGCAGAGATCGTCCCCTAGGCCCCTAACATATGGGGTGCCTCAGGGATCAGTCTTATCCCCCCTACTATTCAACATCTACATGAAACCGCTGGGAGAGATCATCCGCAGGCACGGGATCAGATACCATCAATATGCGGACGATACTCAATTGTATCTGTCCGCCCCGTGCCAACTCAATGAAGCGGCGGACGTGATGAACCGAGGCCTGGAGGCTGTTATGGACTGGATGAGGGCTAACAAGCTTGTGCTCAACCCAGAAAAGACCGAGTGGCTGTTGTGTTTCCCTCCCAAAGATTCCACCAATATTCCATCTCTCAGGCTGGGGGGTCAAATTCTATACCCCTCAGAGAGGGTTCGCAACTTGGGAGTCCTCCTAGATCCACAGCTATCGTTTGACCATCACTTGGCGGCTGTGGCTAGGGGGGCATTCGCCCAGGTTCGCCTGGTGCGCCAGTTGCGACCCTACCTGAATCGGGAGGCACTCACAACAGTCACTCGGGCCCTTGTGACCTCTAGGCTGGAATACTGCAATGTGCTCTACATGGGGCTGCCCTTGAAGAGCATCCGGCGTCTTCAGCTGGTACAGAACGCGGCCGCGCGAGCGATTGTGGGTGCACCGCGGTTCACCCACATTACACCTATCCTCCGCGAGCTGCGCTGGCTACCTGTCGATTTCCGGATGCGCTTCAAGGTGCTATTAGTCACCCATAAAGCCCTGCATGGTAGTGGATCTGGATACTTGAGAGACCGCCTCCTGCCAATCACCTCCCTGCGACCAATTCGATCACACAGATTGGGCCTCCTCCGTATTCCATCGGCCAGCCAGTGTCGGCTGGCAACCACAAGGAGGAGGGCCTTCTCAGTAGTAGCCCCGACCCTTTGGAACGAACTCCCCGTGGAGATTCGTACCCTCACCACCGTCCAGGCTTTCCGCACAGCCTTGAAGAACTGGCTAGCCCGTCAGGCCTGGGGATGAAGATAGTTGCCCCCTCCCGAATGATGAATGCATGTTGCCTATTGTTTTTATTATATGTGTCTATGTTACTGTTTGCATTTCCCCTTCCCTGATTTTATGTGAGCCGCCCTGAGTCCCCTCAGGGAAAAGGGCGGCCTACAAATTTCAATAAAATCAAATCAAAATCAAAATCAAATCAAAATTAGATTAAAATTAACAATTAAATTAATTATTTATTTTATTCTGTTCAGGCCAGGATGGCTTGCTGGAAAAGCCAACTTTTTAGGACGCGTCGGAAGGACCAGAGGTCAGGGATTATATGAAGCTCCGGGGGCAGCTCATTCCAGAGGGAAGGCGCCCCCACAGAGAAGGCTCTCTCCCTGGGGGTCACTATCCAACACTGTCTGGCCGACGGCACCCTGAAAAGGCCAACTCCGTGGGATTGCAATGTGTGGTGGGAGGCTACCGGTGGCAGTAGGTGGTCTCGCAGGTACCCTGGGCCTAAGCCATGGAGCGCTTTAAAGGTCATAATTAGTACCTTGAATCGCACCCGGAAGACAACCGGCAACCAGTGCAGGCCACCTAAAAGGGATGTAACATGGGAGCACATAGGTACCCCCATGATAACCTATGCGGCCGCATTCTGGACCAGCTGAAGCCTCCAGGTTCTCTTCAAGGGCAGCCCCATGTAGAGAGCATTGCAGTAGTCCAGGCGAGAAAGGACGAGGGCATGAGTGACTCTGCACAGAGCATCCCGATCCAGGAAGGGGTGCAAGTGACGTACCAGGCGAACCTGGTAAAAGGCCCCCTTGGTCACGGCTGTCAGGTGTTCTTCTAAACTAAGCCACGTATCCAGGAAGACTCCCAGATTGCGGGCCCTCTCTGAGGGGGCTAAAATTTCTCCCCCTATCATCAAAGATGGAACAAGATGCACAAATCGGGATGACAGAAACCACAGCCACTCCGTCTTGGAGGGATTGAGCTTGAGCCTGTTTCTCCCCATCCAGATCCGCACAGCCTCCAGGCATCGGGACATCACGTCGAGGGCATCGTTTGGGTGGCTTGGGGTAGACATGAAAAGTTGGGTATCATCAGCATATTGATGATACCGTACCCCAAAACCACGGATAATCTCAGCCAGTGGTTTCATATATATGTTGAACAGAAGGGGTGAGAGAACCGACCCCTGGGGCACCCCACAAGTGACGCGTCTTGGGGTCGATCCCTGTCCTCAAGTCAACACGAACTGTGACCGATCCAACAGGTAGGAGGAGAACCACCGTAAAATGGTGCCCCCCACTCCCAACCCCCCGAGTCGTCGCAGTGGGATACCATGGTCGATGGTATTGAAAGCTGCTGAGAGGTCTAATAGGACCAGGACAGAAGAGCAGTCCCTGTCCCGGGCCCACCAGAGATCATCAACCAACGCAACCAGTTCCGTTTCCGTGCTGTACCCGGGCCTGAAACCCGACTGAAACGGATCCAGGTAGGCAGCTTCATCCAGGTGCTGGGGAAACTGATGTGCTACCGCACTCTCGACAACCTTCGCTACAAAGCGTAGGTTGGAGACTGGACGATAGTTGGCTAAAGAAGCTGGGTCCAGGGAAGGCTTCTTAAGGAGGGGCCTCACCATCGCCTCCTTCAAGGCAGTCACATAACCATGGAGATGTGTTTAGACAGCACTGGCTCTTTGGCTATGAAACGGAGATGAGCACCACCCCTTAGAGTCGGGAACAACTAGCACATATGTGCAAGAGGTGTCTTTACCTTTACCTAAGGCACGATGAAAAATTCTGGATCTACAAGCTTCAGAAAGGAAGTGGGGAAAAATATTTCTTTGGAAGAAAGCTAGAGTTGAGACTTAGAACATGGGTGCACCTCAAGGAGTGCTTTCAAATTCAGAATAGAGCTTGAAGGTCTTCTAGCTCAAGCAGGAGATCCTATACCATAAGTGGCTGTCCCGTCTCTTCTTAAAAAGCTTCAGTGATAGAGCAGCACCCACAACCTCTGGAAATATCCTTTCACTGGTTAATTGACCTCCCTGTTAGGAAGTTTCTCCTTAACTCCAAATTGCATCTCTCATTGATGAGTTTCCATTGGTTGCTTCTTATCTTGTCTTCTGGTGCTTTGGAAAATAAGCTGACCTCTCCTCATCTTTGTGGCGGCCCCTCAGTTACTGGAATTCTTCTATCATGTTCCCCCTACTCTTTCTTTTCTCTACACTAGCCATAACCAAATCCTGTAACCATTCCTCATATGATTGAGTCTCCAAGCCTTTTATCATCTTAGTTGGTCTTCTCTGCACTTTTTCCAAAGTCTCAACATCTTTTTGGTAAGGAGGTGACCAAAACTGGATGCCGTATTCCAGGTGTGGCCTTACTAAGGATTTATAAAGCGGCACACGATTTTGATTCTATGCAGAGGTGGCATTCAGCCGGTTCAGACCAGTTCAAGGGAACCAGTGGTGGGTTTCAAAAATTGTTCGAACCTACTCTGTGGGTGTGGCCTCCTTTGTGGGAGTGGCTTGCCGCCCATGTGACCGGATGGGAGTGGCTTGCCGCCCATGTGACCGGATATGAAGATGCCGATGACACTTGTCAGAACCACCTTAAATTACCTCACACACAGCACTGGCATGCATAAGAATAGGATGTAAACTTGCTTTTTAAAAGGCATCTTTGGTTTGCGTTAAAACAACTTCAACACACGCAATGTTCTGATTGCACCACAAACGCAGTAGCCATCCTTACCTTTCACAGAGGCACTGAGTTTCATAAATATGAGCATGATAGTGTAGAATAATCATATCCAAGGACCAGTGGTGGGTTTCAAAAAAATTTGGAACCTCTTCTGTAGGTGTGGCCTGCTTTCTCCGGGTCCACTGGTGGAACCTCTTCTAACCGGTTCGGTAGATTTGACGAACCGGTTCTACCGTATAGGTGCGAACTGGTAGGAACCCACCTCTGAAGGGAACCGATATTGGAGATCGCTTATTGGCCTGTCCCACTGTCCTGGCGCTATGCTGTCCTATTTAGTCACGTTTTTGCGGCTTGGCGCATACGCAGAAGGTGCACATGTGAGCCAGGTGCATGCAGGGATGGTTTGTTTGTTTGTTTGTTTGTTTGATTGAAAACATTTAGCTTCTCAACCTCAAAGCTTCTCCAGTTCTAACTGACTGGTGGGGGATGGAAGGATTTATATTCTTTAAAGTCATCTGGTTGTTAGCACTCTGAGGGTTTAGCGACAATGACTTCAAAGAATATAAATCCTTCCATTCCTCACCAGTCAGTTAGAACTGAAAAAGAATTCAGCCTCTTGTTGATTGGCCCAAAGTCACCCAGCTGACTTTGATGCCTAAGGCGGGACTAGAACTCACTGTCTCCTGGTGATTGGCACACAGTCCCCCAGCTGGCTTCCATGGCTAAGTTGGGACTAGAAATCTCATACTCCTGGTAAATTGGTTTAAAGTCACCCAGCTGGCTTTAATCCCTAAGGCAGAACTAGAACTCACAATTGCCTGGTGATCGGCCCAAAGTCACTCAGCTGGCTTTCAAGCCTAAGAAGGGACTAGAACTCATTGTCTCCTGGTGATTGGCCCAAAGTTATTACCCAGTGGCTTTCAAACCTAAGGCAGGACTAGAATTCATTGTCTCCTAGTGATTGGCCCAAAGTCACCAAGCCGGCTTTCAAGCCTAAGGCAGGACTAGAATTCATTGTCTCCTGGTGATTGGCCCAAAGTCACCCAGCCGGCTTTCAAGCCTAAGGCAGGACTAGAACTCACAATTGCCTGGTGATCAGCCCAAAGTCACTCAGCTGGCTTTCAAGCCTAAGAAGGGACTAGCACTCATTGTCTCCTAGTGATTGGCCCAAAGTCACCCAGCTGGCTTTCAAGTCTAAGAAGGGACTAGAACTCACTTTCTCCTGATGATTGGCACAAAGTTACCCAGCTGGCTTTCATGCCTAAGGCGGAACTAGAACTTATAATTGCCTGGTGATTGGCCCAAAGTCACCCAGCCGGATTTCAAGCCTAAGGCAGGACTAGAACTCCTGGTCTCCTGGTTTTCTCACCTGGTACTTTAGCCACCAGAACAGCTCAGCCTTGTTTTTTTGTTCTTTGCTGCTGTTATGCTGTTGTCCCTTTTCAAAGGAGAAGAGTCAAAAGCACGTCAGGCTGCTACCACTTGTACAAAACCCTTCATCACTGAATCATTCAGCCGTAGCCATCCAAAAGGATAAAGAGGTGTTTGTAATATTGTTTCCACTATTGATTTTCATTCTCCTGACATTAGCATTCGCAGCACGAATTCTTAAGCAGGCCGTGGAGCAAAATGGTCTTCATTTGTCTCTGCCTTTTAGCTTACACCTCCATTAGATGGTTTATTCAAACCGCCGGTGCTGTGCTCTGATTAGGCATGTTTTAAGAATTTGGGTGACCTCTCGGAATATGTTTTCCACCATGATAGACGCGTGCAAGTTAACACTGCAAGAAGGTGAAAATAAAACTGATCTCATACAGAAGGGGTGACAAATTCAAGGGAGGCGGGCCGCGTCTGTCCCACAGGGTACTTAGATCATGCAACATGGGCTGCTCTGGAAACAGCAAAGGACCAGCCCATGTTGCCTCTGCCAGCAAAAACAGAGCTGCGGAGAGCAGCACATGGCTCTCCCGAGCTCCATTTTCACCTGCAATGGTGTCCGGCAACTCTCCGCCGGCAAAAATAAAACTCGGGAGGGTGGCAAATAGCACTCCCAAGCTCCGTTTTCACTGGCAGAGTGCTTGGGCCACCACAGGCACCCCTGATATGAGTGATGTCATGCCCTCCCTGGCCACGCCCACCTGTCCCCCAGAGCAGTTATGGGTGTTGAAGCCAAGGATGAGGCGTCAGACTTGCTGAGGTACACAGAGCAGCTTTTATTTGCAATAGAACAAGCTCAAGGCAACTACAGAATAGCTCAGTACCTTGCTCAGCTTGACAGATATTTATACGGAGCTGTCAAGCAGAGCAGCCAATGGGAACACAGTAAAAAGCCCACTCCCAGCCAGGCACGTCTCAGCCAATAGGCGTGAGTCTCGAGTTGCCGAGTTGTCAGTCGTAAGTTGAGGACTAAAGACCGGTTGCAAGTCGAGGGTATTACAGTGGGATGCAGCCGGTTCAGACTGGTTCAGATGAACCAGTTGTTAAATCGCTGGCTAGCCCCACCCCATCCTGCCCTGCCCCTTCCAGGAGTCCCCATGTGCCCCATTTTGGCTCTGAGGAAAGTGCAGGAAGGCCTACTAGGCCCAAAATGGGGCACAGGGGTGTGTGCCATGCCCCCCATGGCCCATTTTTGCTCCCAAGGAGGTGCAGGAGGCCGAGAGCTGCCTGCCTAACACCCCTCGCCATGCCCACCATGGCCACGCCCAAACAGCCAGTCATTAGGACAGAGAACCAGTTGTTAAATTATTTGAATCTCACCAGGGTCCCTGAGGTCCAGCACAACCCTGATGCGGCCCTCAATGAAATCAAATTTGACACCCCTGTCGTACAGTCATTACTTGTGATTCACTTGGAGGTTTATCTCTGTCCTCAGTGCAGTGATGGATTTCCATTTTTTGGAACATATTTTGTAGGTGTGGCCTGCTTTGTGGGAGTGGCTTGCCAGCCATGTGATTGAGTGGGAGTGGCTTGGCAGTCATGTGACTGGGTGGGCATGGGCAACTTGTAAAATGTGGTGAAACTCACTTAACAACGCTCTTGCTTAGCAACCAAAATGTTGGCTCAGAAACTCTGGCATTTGAAGCACGCAAGTCTTAAGGCTGTCAAGTTACAAGACTCTTGCACCCCTAACTCTTTAGAAAAAAAAACCCAGGGGTGTTCAAACTTGACAGCTTTAAGACTTGTGGACTTCAACTCCCAGAATTCCTCCTCCGGTCATGTTTGCTCAGGAACTCTGGCATTGAAGTGTGCAAGTCTTAAAGCTGTCAAGTTACAAGACCCTTGCACCCCTAGCCCTTTAACCCCACCCCCAGGGGTGTTCAAACTTGACAGCGTTAAGACTTTAAGGTTTAGATAGGACTCTTAGAGGCGGGTGAGGTGATTGGTGAGCCAGCCAATCAGTGAGCGGTGGGCAGAGCAAGCGTGGTGCAGACGGGTGGGGGGAGGGAGATGGAACCAGTTCTCAATGGCCTGGTAGATTTATGGAACCTCTTCTATAGAAGAGGTTAGAACTGGCAGGAACCCACCCCTGCCTCAGGATGTTTTCTGCTCCATGTCGCTTCACTGTTGAGCACCAGTGCAGGCTGTTGGGGACGAGTCTGTGTTAACTGCATCTCAAACTGAAGTGCATGTGGTTCCTGCAATTTTTTTTCTGGAAATCAATTCCTACTCCTGCACCATTCAAAGGGCGTTCATCCCAAAGTGCATAGCTTAAATGTCTATGCAGATTCTCAGCCATCGAGGTCCTGGTTGTCCCAAAGGTGCTTTTTCAAGAGGCAACTGGGACTTTCTTTTCTTTCCTTTGAAGATGTTTCTTCTGAGACCCAGAAAGTCCACTTGCCTCTTGTAAAAGCACCTTCGAGACAACCAGGACCTGGATGACTGAGAATCTGCATAGACAAACAGCAATATCACTTACATACCTCTTCACAGTGCTTTTACAGCCCTCTCTAAGCAGTTTACAGAGTCAGCCTATTGTTCCCCAACAATCTGGGTCCTCATTTTACACACCTCGGAAGGATGGAAGGGTGAGTCAGCCCTGAGCTAGTGAGGATCGAACTCCAGACAGTGGGCAGAGTTGGCATGCAGTACTGCATTCTAACCACTGCACTACCACAGAAAGGAAGGAAGGAAGGAAGGAAGGAAGGAAGGAAGGAAGGAAGGAAGGAAGGAAGGAAGGAAGGAAGGAAGGAAGGGCAATAGCCCTTAGACTTATATACTGCTTCACAGTGCTTTACAGCCCTCTCTAAGCAGTTTACAGAGTCAGCCTCTTTCCCCCAACAATCTGGGTCCTCATTTTACCCACCTTGGAAGGATGGAAGGCTGAGTCAACCTTGAGCCAGTGAAAATCAAACTCCAGACAGTGGGCAGAGTTGGCCTGCAGTACTTCATTCTAACAATTGCAAAGGAAGGAAGGAAGGAAGGAAGGAAGGAAGGAAGGAAGGAAGGAAGGAAGGAAGGAAGGAAGGAAGGAAGGAAGGAAGGAAGGAAGGACTAGCAATAGCACTTAGACATATATACCACTTCACAGTGCTTTTACAGCCCTCTCTAAGCAGTTTCAAGAGTCAGCCTATTTTACCCACCTCGAAAGGATGGAAGTCTGAGTCAACCTTGAGCCGGTGAGATTCAATCTGCCAAATTGCATTCAGCAGATGTGGCCTGCAGTACTGCACTCTAACCACAGTGCTCCCAATGCTCCCCATCTTAGCCATCTCTTGTAAAGCTTTCAAGGAGAATCCCATAATCCCTTTAAGCCCATTGACTTGCCTCAGTCCCTGTCCTTCCCTTCCTCTACTTGCCTCAACCATGTCAAACCCAATCATTTTTCTAGTTGATCATCCTCTCACATTCATCTATCCCAAGTAAATGAGTTTCTGCTGGTTGATCGTGTCCTTAAGGAAGCAGTCACCATGTTATTCAGTTGGAGATTGATTAGTTGGTTGGTTTGCAACCCACAATCCTCCTTGTTACCTTCTTTTTCTAATCCATCTTCAGTTTTCTGTCATCAACCTTCGATTTATCAAGCGTGCAGATTGACATTGTATGAGAATACCGAGAATAACTACAATGGAGTTGTAATAATTTCCCACTCACTGTTGTCATTGGGAGAAGACAAGCTACCTGCAAAAAGGCCAGAACGTGGACTTCTGGTGCCCTGTCGAGAGGTGGTATTTAGCCGGTTCTGACCAGCTCTGGTGAACTGGAAGCAGAAATTTTGAGTAGTTCAGAGAACCGGCAAATACCATCTCTGGCTGGCCCCACCCCCATCTATTCCCGTCTCCTGAGTCCCAGCTAATAGTTTGGGTTTTCTTTTGTTGTTTGCACAGGAGAATGGAGCTGAAAAGCAAGTTAGTGGGGTGGGGAGGAAATGGGGATTTTGCAGTATCCTTCTCCAGGAGTGGGTCGGGAATGGAGATTTTGCAATATTCTTCCCCTGGAGTGTAGTGGGAATGAAGATTTTGCAGTATCTTTCCCCTGCCATGCCCACCAAGCCACACTCAACCAAGTCACACCATACTCACCAAACCACACCCAGGGTTCACTGACAAATGCGCGCTCAACAAAAGCGTGCCGCCGAAACCGCAGGAAAAAAACACGAGTTCGTAATCACGCCACCGAATGAGCACAGAAGCACGCCGACAACAGCGCGCTGACAGAAGTGCGCTCTAAAAGTAACCCTAACCCTAAAAGTAACCCTAACCCTAACCCTAACCCTAACCCTAACCCTAACCCTAACCCTGAACCTAACCCTGACCCTAACCCTGACCCTAACCCTAACCCTAACCCTAACCCTAACCCTAACCCTAACCCTAACCCTAACCCTAACCCTAACCCTAACCCTAACCCTAACCCTTACCCTTACCCTAACCCTAACCCTAACCCTTACCCTTACCCTAACCCTAACCCTAACCCTAACCCTAACCCTAACCCTTACCCTTACCCTAACCCTAACCCTAACCCTAACCCTAACCCTAACCCTAACCCTAACCCTTACCTTAACCGTAATCACGCTTTTGTCAGCGCCCCTTTGTGGGCGTGCTGTTGACGTTGTGGTTTTATCACCGCGGTTTTGTCAGCGCTCTGTTGTCGGGCGCGCATTTGTCGAGAACCAGTAGTAAACAAAAATGAATCCCACCACTGCCCCTGTCTCTATAAGAGCTCTCCCTAGTTAGTCCAGCAACTGGTAGCTATGAAAATTTGGCAGAGAGGCAGCAAGATGAGGTGAGGTTGGTTTGGAAGTGAGAGAGAAGGTGATTTATGTTTGGGAAATTAAAACAGTCTGAAGCAGCCTAAGGCAAATAGAAGAGTTACAGAAGAATATAGAAAATAAAAGAATAGCCAATGCAGTCCTAGGCTGAATTAACAGAGCAATAGAATCAAGTTGAGATGAAGTGTTAACACCACTTTATAATGTCTTTGTAAGTTCCCAATTGGAATATTGCACCCAGTTTTGGTTGCCACCATGTTGAGACTCTGGAATGCATGCAGCGAAGAGCAACCAAGATGATTAGGGGACTGGAGGCTAAAACATACGAGGAATGGTTGCAGGAATTGAGTGTGTCTGGTTTAATGAAAAGAAGGGGGGACATGATAGCAGTCTTCCAATATCTAAGGGGCTTCCAGAAAGAAGGACAGGGATTTGAACCTATTCTCCAAAGCACCTGAAGGCAGGACAAGAAGTAATAGATGGAAACTAATCAAGGAAAGAAGCAACCAAGAACTAAGGTGAAACTTTCTAATAGATCAATTAGCTAATGGAACAACTTGCCTTCGGAGGTTGTAGGTATTCCATCATTGGAGGATTTTTAAAGAAGAGACTGGACAGCCACCTGTCTGAAATGGGGTAGGGTCTGCTGCTTGAGCTGAGGGTTGGACTAGAGGACCTCCAGGGTCCCCTTCCAGCTCTATTCTGACCTGATGATGGAGTGGCAATTTCCAGGATTAAAATTCTGGGAGTTCTAACTTTCAGCCTTCCTGATGGGTATCATCTTGCACCCACTTCTTCCGTCTCCTCGCCCAAATCATTCTTTTTACAAGCTCCATTCTTATAAGACTCTCTTATTCCTTGCAATGTTTTCTCAGAAAATCCCTTGATATAAAGGTTGCCCATTGTAGCCCAAAGCCAATGGGCAGAGCCAGGCCTTTAGATCGCCCAGTCTCCAATCTTCCCTTCCTTGGGAAGGTTGTTGAGAAGGTGGTGGCCTTTCAGCTCCAACGGTCCTTGGAGGAAGCAAACTATCTTGACCCCTTCCAGTCAGGCTTCAGACCCGGTTACAGCACAGAAACCGCTTTGGTCGCATTGACCGATGATCTCTGGAGGGCCAGAGATGGAGGACATTCCTCCATCCTGGTCCTCCTTGACCTCTCAGCGGCTTTCGATACCATCGACCATGGTATCCTTCTGCGACGACTGCGGGAGGTGGGAGTGGGAGGCTCCGTGTTGCGGTGGTTCTCTTCCTACCTCTCGGACAGGTCGCAGTCGGTGTTAGTGGGGGGGCAGAGATCGTCCCCTAGGCCCCTAACTTATGGTGTGCCTCAGGGCTCGGTCTTATCCCCCCTACTATTCAACATCTACATGAAACCGCTGGGAGAGATCATCCGTAGGCACGGGATCAGATACCATCAATATGCGGACGATACCCAGCTGTATCTGTCTGCCCCGTGCCATCTCAATGAAGCGGCAGACGTGATGAACCGAGGCCTTGAGGCCGTTATGGACTGGATGAGGGTTAACAAGCTTGTGCTCAACCCAGAAAAGACCGAGTGGCTGTTGTGTTTCCCTCCCAAAGATTCGACCAATATTCCATCACTCAGGCTGGGGGGTCAAATTTTATACCGCTCAGAGAGGGTTTGCAACTTGGGAGTCCTCCTAGATCCACAGCTATCGTTTGATCACCACCTGATGGCTGTGACTAGGGGGGCATTCGCCCAGGTTCGCCTGGTGCGCCAGTTGCGACCCTACCTGAACCGGGAGGCACTCACAACAGTCACTTGGGCCCTTGTGACCTCTAGGCTGGAATACTGCAACGTGCTCTACATGGGGCTGCCCTTGAAGAGCATCCGGCGACTTCAGCTAGTACAGAATGCGGCCGCGCGAGCGATTGTGGGTGCACCTCGGTTCACCCACATAACACCTATCCTCCGCGAGCTGCGCTGGCTACCTGTCGATCTCCGGGTGCGCTTCAAGGTGCTATTAGTCACCCATAAAGCCCTGCATGGTAGTGGATCTGGATACTTGAGAGACCGCCTTCTGCCAATCACCTCCCTGCGACCAATTAGATCACACAGATTGGGCCTCCTCCGTATTCCATCGGCCAGCCAGTGCCGGCTGGCAACTACAAGGAGGAGGGCCTTCTCAGTAGTAGCCCCGACCCTTTGGAACGAACTCCCCATGGAGATTCGTACCCTCACCACCGTCTTGGCCTTCCGCACAGCCCTTAAGAACTGGCTAGCCCGTCAGGCCTGGGGACAAGGATAGTTACCCCTCCCGAATGATGAATGTATGTTGCTTATTACTTTTATTATATGTGTCTATGTCGTTGTTTGTACTTCCCCTCCCTGATTTTATGTGAGCCACCCTGAGTCCCCTCAGGGAAAAGGGCGGCCTACAAATGTTAATAAAATCAAAAATCAAAAAAAGGGCCATTTGGTCCAGCAAGGGTACAACTGATCTACCAGATGAAGCTACATCCTCTTCTACACTATATTGCCAAAAGTATTCGCTCACCTGCCTTTACTCACATATGAACTTACTGTAGGTGACCTCCCATTCCTAATCCATAGGGTTCAATATGACGTCGGTCCACCCTTTGCAGCTATAACAGCTTCAACTCTTCTGGGAAGGCTGTCCACAAGGTTCAGGAGTGTGTTTATAGGAATTTTTGACCATTCTTCCAGAAATGCAATTGTGAGGTCACACACTGATATTGGACGAGTTTACGTGGCCTACCACTTCGTGGCTGAGTTGCTGTCATTCCCAAACACTTCCACGTTCTTATAATACAGCTGACAGTTGACTGTGGGATATTTAGGAGCGAGGAAATGTCACGACTGGATTTGTTGCACAGGTGGCATCCTATCACAGTTCCATGCTGGAATTCACTGAGCTCCTGAGTTTTGTATCTTGGAGCGAAGGGAAGGACGCGACAAGAGTTAAGAGGAAAGTGACTTTATTCAGCTCATAGTAAACTGCGATTCAACGTGGCGTGTTTCGCGCCCTACATTTATACCCCCGGGTTTGAACGAGGAGCCAATGGGGCGTCGAGTAGCTCGGCCAATCAGGGCGAGGATTGAACCGGCTCCGCCCGGGAACCAATCAGGAAGGAGTCCTTTGTTCGCGCGCTAGTTTTCCCGCGCTAGTATTCAACACCCCTCCCCCCCCAGTCAAAGAGTTCTTTTGGGAAGGGCAAACATAGTCTTGCAGGTAGGCGGGGCGGTGGCGTTCTCGCCCTGACCTTCGTGGCTCCCCGGCGGTCGTTGACAGGGGGAAAACCGCTGGCGGAGGCGTGTCCGTGGTAGGGCGGTGAACCTGTGGTTCGGGCCCGCGGGAGAGAGCTGGCCCCGGGTCCCCTGTCCAATGTCCAACTGTCTGGGGTGGCGTTTCCGTGGCAAACGGAGTGTCCGGTTGCGGTCCCGTGCAGTCTGGTTGGGGTGTAGGTTCAGAGTCTCGATAAGGGCTTCGAGGAAAAGAGTAGCCGGTTGAGGCGTGCCTGTCCGGAAGGTTCGCATCGGCTTGCCTCTCGTTCCCCGGGTGGAAACGGTCCGATGGGGAAAAAATCAACGATGTTGGCTCCTGGTGTGAGCGGGTGTGCGCAGGCCTCGGGCCGTCTGTTTCCGCGGGAAGGCGACGCCTTAATTGGTCCACGTGGCGCCTCCATTGTGCTCCGTCGGCCAGGCCGACCCTGAAGGAACAGGGGCCGGTCAGAGCTGTGATGGTTGCGGGAACCCACCGTGGATCCCCGGAAAAGGAGCGGGCCCATACCGGATCCCCTAACTTAAACGCGTGGGAAGGGAGGGCCCCCAGGTTGCTCGGCAGATCCCCTGCGTAGAGTGGATGGAGCCTGTCTAGGGAGGTTCGCAATCTCCTACCCATCAAGAGCTCTGCGGGACTTTTATTCGTCGTTGGGCAGGGTATGGAGTGCTGGCTCAAGAGGTAAGCCGCCACTCTTTCTTGCCAGTCGCCCTGGCCCATGCGGCCCAAGGCTTCTTTCGCTGAGCGAACTGCGCGCTCCGCCCGGCCATTACTAGCTGGGTGATAGGGGGCTGTGGCCGCGTGTCTGATTCCTTGCTCGGCCAGGAATTCTTGGAACGTGGTGGAGGTAAACTGGGGCCCATTATCGGAAACTATCACATCCGGTAACCCATGGGTAGCGAACATCTTACGGAGGGCCCTCACTGTACTCTCCGCTGTGGTGGAGGTCATGATTACCAGCTCCACCCACTTAGAGTAAGCATCTACCACTATCATAAAGTTTCGGCCGTGGAAGGGACCGGCGAAATCAATATGTAAACGGGACCATGGGCTTCTAGGGATTTCCCACTCGCGAGGGGCGGCTGTGGGGGAATTCGGCCTGGAATTTTGGCATATTCTACATCGGCCTACATAATCTGCGATCTCGGAATCTAACAAGGGCCACCACACATAGCTACGGGCTAACGCTTTCATTCGTGCAATGCCTGGGTGGTTTTTATGGAGTGCAGGCAGGATTCGTGCCCGCAGGGCTGTGGGGATCACTACCCTATCCCCCCAGACAAGACACCCCCCATGAAGGGCGAGTTCGGCTTGTCGCATTTTGAATGGACGGAATTCTTCCGCTACCTTTTCCGTGGGCCACCCCCTCAAAACCCATGAAGCAACCTGAGATAGGACGGGGTCAGCCTTTGTGCAGGCTGCGACGTCCGCGGCCGAGACAGGGAGGTCGGATTCGGCGATGGACAGAACAGAGAGCGCGGGCACGTGGGCTGTGTCCGTCTCTGGCAGAGGGCAACGGCTTAGAGCGTCTGCGTGCCCTAGCTGTTTGCCCGGACGGTATAACAGCGTATATGAATACGCTGTTAGAAACTCCGTCCATCTAGTCATGCGGGGGGACAGAATGGGGGGAGTTGGCTTGTCGCCCGCCAGTAGCCCCAAGAGGGGCTTGTGATCCGTGACCAGGGTGAATTTCCTACCGTAGAGGTAGTCATGGAACCGCTTAATGCCGGAGACTGCAGCCAGGGCCTCTTTATCGATTTGGCTGTAGTTCCGCTCCGTGGAGGAGAGTGTCCGGGAATAGAAAGCTATGGGGGCTTCTGAGCCGTTCGGGAGGACGTGGCTCAGGACCGCCCCAACGCCATAGGGGGAGGCGTCGCAAGTCAGAATTAGAGGCATCCTATCGCTGTACTGGATTAGGACTGCCGATGAAGTTAAAATATCTTTTATAGCCGCGAATGCGTGCGCCTCACGGCTACCCCATTTCCAGGCCGCTGACCGGTCAAGTAGTCGGTGTAGCGGCTCAGCTAGTGACGCCTTGTGGGGGATAAAAGGGGCATAGAAATTTAGAAGCCCCAGGAACGCCTGTAATTCCGCCCTAGAGGTGGGTGCGGGTGCGTTTTTGATGGCGGCAACTTTGGAAGGAGTGGGGTGGATGCCTTGGGCATCAATGAGGAACCCCAAGAACTCAACTTTGGGAACAGCAATTTCGCATTTGCTGCGCTTTAATTTCAGTCCTGCCTCCCTAAAACGTGTGAGGACCTCCCGCAGTGTTTTCAGGAGTTCCGAGTGGCTGGGGGCTGCGACCAGGACGTCGTCGAAGTAGGGAACGACGCCTGGGAGCCCATGGAGCAACCGCTCCATGAGGCTCTGGAAAATCCCAGGGGCAACCGAGACGCCGAATTGTAGGCGGCGGCAACGGAAGGCCCCACGGTGGGTGACGATGGTCTGGGCTGTAGCCGCCTCGTCGTCTACGGGAAGCTGCTGGTAGGCCTGTGCCATGTCTAGCTTGGCGAAAATGCGGCCCTGTCCTAAGGAGTGGAGTAGGTGCTGTACTACGGGAACCGGATACGGGTTTGCCTGCAGGGCCAAATTGATGGTCGACTTGTAGTCGGCACATATTCTCACCGATCCGTCGGGTTTGACCGGGAGGACTATGGGGGTTTCCCAACGGGCGTGATCTACGGGCTCGAGTACCCCTTGCTCAATAAGTTTGTCCAGTTCTGCGTCTACTTTTGCTCGCAATGCGAAGGGAACCCTGCGTGCCTTTAGTCTAACGGGAGCGACCTGGGGATCGAGGCAGAGGGAAATGGGGGTGCCCTTATAACAGCCCAATCTCCCATCGAATACGTCTGAGAACTCGTCTAGGACGCTATCTACGGCGAGGGGAACTACCCTGTGTACCCCTTCTATGGTGAGGCCCAAAGCGGAGAACCATTCCAACCCCAGGAGAGCGGGCAGGTTGTTTCTAACGACTAAAACTGGGAGTTTCCCTTTAAAATTCCCGTATTCCACCCGGATGTGGTATATCCCGGCTGTGGGAATCCCATTTCCCTGGTAGTCTAGGAGGGAGACCCGGGCGGGGCGCAGCTTTCTCTGGGGAACCCCGGGGCAAAGGCGGGAGAACAAAGCCCAAGATAGGAGAGAACGGGATGAACCGGAGTCCACCTCCATTTGGCAAAGCTGACCTTCGAGCCGGACGGCGGTGCTTATTTTCCGGTGGCCGGCAGGAACGTGGGATGCCTGGTAGACCACGCAGTCAGCGCTGGAGGGCTGGTAGGTTGAGTAGCAGTCCTCAGTGCGCTTCGCGGGACGTGGTTGCTGGCGGCGTTGCGGCGCCGGGCGCTGGTTGCTGGGTTGCATGAACGACGGGGCTGGCAGGGGAGCCCGGCATACTCTGGCGAGGTGCCCTTCTCCTCGGCAGCGGCGGCAAACGGCAGAGCGGTACGGGCAGGCTGCGCGGCTGTGGCGGCCGCCACAACCGCGGCAAGGTGCGTTTGATGCTGGCTGAACGGGCGCCGGCGGTTGCTGGGGTGGCCTCTGCTTCGGCTGCATCCTCATCTGGCCAACGATTTCCTCCTCCTCCTCCTCATCTTCAGCAGGGGAGAGGTCGTCGACGAGGTTCGTCTGGGTGGACGGCCCCGCGGCGGGTTGTGCGGGGGGGTTTAGCTGGAGGCGTTCCATGTCGGCCGTGGATTGTTCGGAGAGTTCGGCTGCTCGCGCTATCTCCACGGCCTGCATCAGGGTAATCTTGTGGTTCCGGAGTAATCGGCCGCGTAAATGTGTGTCGCGGACCCCGCACACAAACTGTTCCGCAAGATTCTCCTCCAGGTCTGCGAAATCACACTGGGCGGCCACGGTGCGCAAAGCCTCCAGGAAATGGCTGATGGACTCGTTGGCCCTTTGTACTCGGCGGCGGAAAGCGAAACGGCGTGCAAACAGAGAGGGTGAGGGAGCGTAGTGGTTCCTCAGCCTGGACATCAGCTCGGCCCACCCAAGTTTGTAGGCTGGCCTCGGGGCGGCCAGGGCTCTCGCAGAGGCGAACATGGACGGCTCGCAGCAGGAGAGGAAGAAACTGCACTTCTCCTCGTCGGTCTGGGCCTGGTTTTTCGAGGCGATCAGGTAGCACTCGAACCGCTCCATGAACCCGTCCCATGATTCTCCGGTGGCTCCGCCGAATGGCGCGAAAGGAGGAAGCGATGATGCCATCGTGATGTGGAGCCGGAGAGAGGGAGAGAAGTGACGGAGAAAATTTCGCGTTCGCTGCCGGCGTTCTTGGTCCGAGGGTAGCGTGCTAGCTGGTTCAGACGCGGTGGCAGCTGGCTGTTCTTCTCCGTGGTCGCGGGAATCGGAATCCCACCTTCGTCGCCAGTTTTGTATCTTGGAGCGAAGGGAAGGACGCGACAAGAGTTAAGAGGAAAGTGACTTTATTCAGCTCATAGTAAACTGCGATTCAACGTGGCGTGTTTCGCGCCCTACATTTATACCCCCGGGTTTGAACGAGGAGCCAATGGGGCGTCGAGTAGCTCGGCCAATCAGGGCGAGGATTGAACCGGCTCCGCCCGGGAACCAATCAGGAAGGAGTCCTTTGTTCGCGCGCTAGTTTTCCCGCGCTAGTATTCAACACTGAGAGTGACCCATTCTTTCACAAATGTTTGTAGAAACAGTCTGCATGCCTAGGTACTCGATTTTATACACCGGTGGCCATGGAAGTGATTGGAACACCTGATTATGATTATTTGGATGGGTGAGCGAATACTTTTGGCAATATAGTGTATTTCAAGCTAGAGTCTTGAGTCCAAAAGAGCCTCCCTGTTGGACCATTTGTGCTGGTGTAATGACTCCACCTTAATTCAGTAAGACCCATACCTTGAAGGGCTTTAAAGGTGATTACCAACACCTTGAATTGCACCTGGAAGCAAATGGGCAGCAAAGTGCAACTCATGAATCAGTGGTATTACATGGGACACCCTTGCTGCTCCAAGAACCTCCTGCTCCACCTCCTTCTGAATCAGCTATAGGTTCCAAATGCTCTCCTAATATTGCCCATATAGAGTGCATTGCAATGGTCCAACCCTGAGATTGTAGTCTTCAACAGCAACCCCATGAAAAGACTGTTAGGGGTATCTCCGTTGGGAGACAGAAAGTAGTGCAGCGGAATGTACAGCTAGAGAGAAAGAATGTTGCTAGTAGAAACACACAAATAGAGTTTCAGACACTGTTAGTAAAAACAAGTAGCTTTACTACTGATAATTGCTTCACAAGCAGTGATAGTAGATAGTAGATATTAGTCCCAACTATACTCCCAACAAAGACCATTCTGATAGTTGAGTTGTGAGTTGACACAGGCATGAGTGATGATCTGGAGGGCCCTTTGATCCAGCAAGGGTACAACTGATGCTCCAGATGAAGCTACACCAAGGTCCTCTTAGCCTTAGATGATACCTTCTACTTGAAGCTTGATTTCATTGAGGGATGCATCAGGGTTGTGTTTAACCTCCAGAGGCCAGGTTCGGTGTGACCAGGGTGGGCATGGCCAGCTCAACATCACTCATGTCAGGGATGCCTGAGTGCTCTGCCAGTGAAAATGGGCTCCCAAGCTCTGTTTTCACTGATCACAACCTCCTGCAACTCTCTGCCAGAGAAAATAGATCTCAGGAGGGCCACATGCAGCCCTCACCACTCCGTTTTCATTGGCAGAAGCACCATGGGCTGGTCCTTCACTATTTCTAGAGCAACCCTGCAGGCCAGATCTAAGTGCCCCATGGGCCGAATCCAACCCCCGTGTCTTGAGCTTGACACCCATGAGCTAGAGTCTTGAGCTCAAAAGAACCTCCTTGTTTGTGGTGGTGTAATGACTCTAGTGCCGAGGTGGCATAGTGGTTAAATGCAGCACTGCAGGCTACTTCAGCTGACTGCAGTTCTGCAGTTCGGCAGTTCAAATCTCACCGGCTCAGGGTTGACTCAGCCTTCCATCCTTCCGAGGTGGGTAAAATGAGGACCCGGATTGTTGTTGGGGGCAATATGCTGACTCTGTAAACCGCTTAGAGAGGGCTGAAATCCGTATGAAGTGGTATATAAGTCTAACTGCTATTGCTATTGCTATAGTGCAGGGGCTGGCAACCATAAATACTCAAAGAGCCTAACCGGAAGCCCCCTGTTCAATTTTGGAGCTGACCGGAAGTCCAGGTTCCCCACCATAGAGTCTCCTCCTAGTGTGACATCCTTTTTCCTCTACCTGTCCTAACCGAAAGCCCTATCAAGCCACATCAGAGGGTGAAAGAGCCACATGCATCTCCAGAGCCGCAGGTTGCTGACTCTGCTCTATGTTGATGGCTTGTTTAACTCCACCCCCATAACTCTGCCTGCTCTCAGTTTGTTTTAAATCCCACAAATATTCAGATCTGTGTAAAACAGAACTGCTCCTCCCCCCCCACCCGATGATTTCTGGCAACGCTCACTATTTATGACAATATATGTTGACCATTAAACAAATTGAACCTCATTACAGTTATGGCAGCCATATAAATGCAAATCAAGCTCTGGATGGGTTTTTTCTCTCCCTTTCCATTATCTATATAGTTTTTGTATTTACTTTTACAGCTCAACTGTTGAGGAGTTAATCCCCTTTGCACAGCAAATTGTACCGTGGGATATTATATTAAAATTAATTAAGTCCTTGAAATTCAATAGGTACCATTCACAGCTGAAGTGCTTAAGACACTGATAAAAAAAAGAATGTACATGCAAATCAAGAAAACAAATTTACAAACAGTTTTACACAGTCATAATAACAACAACAACAACAACAACAACAACAACAACAACAACAACAACAACAACTCCGCCATTGCCGGTCCCAAGCCTGGATGAGAAAGGAAGAGGGTTGGGGTCAGGTGGGCATCTGGTCCCATAAAAAAACCCGCCAACCCATACAATATGGTGAAAGAAACGAATAAAAATTCTATACCGCGTCGGTCGTCGCGCGGGTTAACAAGGGCCGCGGCGGATGTTGGGGTCCCTGGACATCAGTCGACAAGTGGGCTACAAGTGGACCAGCCAACAAAACGACAAAAATATAGTGCAGATGAAAACCGTGCCATAATGGCCTGTTACTACAACTCAGAGCCAGAAAAAACGAGGTTATTTAAAGCGAATGTATGAATTATGGAAACAACAATATCCAGATTCAAATGTTAGTGAACAATGACTAGCAGATCAAAGGTGATTTATTATACGGAATAAAGTGTTTAGTGAAGTTGAAATTCAGGCAAATTGCAAATAAAAGCTAAAGTGGACAGTGAACAAACTTGGTTATGGTTAACAACAGTACATTAAAGAAAGAAACAGAGTCACTAATCCTGGCTGCGCAAGAACAAGCTATCCGCACAAATGCCATTAAGGCCAAAATAGAAAAATCCTCTGATGATGCCAAATGCAGACTTTGCAAAGAAGCTGATGAAACTGTTGATCACATACTCAGCTGCTGTAAAAAAATCACGCAGACTGATTTTAAATTGTGGCAGAGTAGCACAAATGATCCATTGGAATTTCTGCAAAAATTTCTGCAAAAATTATAATATTAAAACAGCAACAAACTGGTGGGAACATCAGCCTGAAAAAGTCACTGAAAATCAGATGGTCAAGATCTTGTGGGATTTCCATATAAAAACGGACAAAATACTGGTGCATAATACACCAGACATCACACTGGTTGAGAAAAATAAGGTCACAATCATAGACATCGCAATACCAGGTGATAGCAGGGTCGCCGAGAAGGAACATGAAAAATTGCAAAATACCAGGACTTAAAAATCGAAATTCAACGACTATGGCACAAACCAGCAGTGGTAATTCCAGTGGTAATTGGCACACTGGGTGCTATTCCAAAAGCACTGGAATTACATTTGAAACAGTTAAAAATTGACAAAATCACCATCAGTCAAATGCAAAAAGCCACACTGCTTGGATCTGCACGCATATTACGAAAATATGTTACGACGTCCTAGGCCCCTGGATGGGGCCCGACTAGTAACCAATGCCAAATCAGGCGAAACAACTGGCTACTGTGATACAATTGAATAATAATAACAACAACCACAATAACAACCAACACTGCTCTAATTCTAAATCTTTCCCTTGTTGTAAAGATTTGGCACTCACAACTTTCAGATCTTCCTTTTAGGCATATTCCATTTTGTCACTTCTTACACAATAGTCCCAGTGACATTTTCCTTCTTCATGCACCGTGGAGATTTTGCAGTCAAAAATTCTACTGGGAATATTCAGTGATTTAATGTAACCTGGATTATGCTGATTTTTTTGCATAATCAGAAGGGATAGAATCGAGATCATGTGAAATGTTAATACCACTTTACAATGCCTTGATAAGGCCACACTTGGAATATGGCATCCAGTTTTGATCACCATGATGTAAAAAAAGATGTGGAGACTCTAGAAAGAGTGCAGAGAAAAGCAACAAAGATGATTAGGGGACTGGAGGCTAAAACATGAAGAACGGTTGCAGGAATTGAGGTATGTCTAATCTAATGAAAAGAAGGACTAGGGGAGACATGATAGCAGTCTTCCAATATCTCAGGGGTTGCCGCAAAGAAGAGGGAGTCAAACTATTCTCCAAAGCACCTGAAGGCAGGAAAAGAAACTATGGGTGGAAACTAATCAAGGAGAGAAGCAACTTAGAACTAAGGAGAAATTTCCTGACAGTTAGAAAAATGAATCAGTGGAACAGCTTCCCTCCAGAAGTTCTGAAAGCACCAACACTGGAAGTCTTTAAGAAGATGTTGGATAGCCATTTGCCTGAAACAGTATAGGCAGTGATGGTTAACCTTTTTGAGTGCTGAATCCATGTGCAAAACCCCAAAATGCTACGTGAGCACTGCTGCGCATGCTTCCCCCCACATGCGTCCCTCCTCACCCATTATTGCCTTCCCAGTTGGTGCAGGAGGCCTTCCAGGCTCCAAATGGGGTGCAGGGAGGGAGTTACATGCACAGGGCAACCCCCCAAAATGCAATGTGAATGCCCCCCGCACGTACACCCCACCCCCGTGCATAGATGCATGCATCCCCCTCATGCACAGCAGAGACCCAAAGACCAGCTGTCCACTGGGAGGTGCACACACATACGCGGTAGAGCTGGGCTGGGGAAACTCTGGCATTCGAAGTACACAAGTTTTAAAGCTGTCAAGTTACAACACCCTTGCACCCCTAACCCTTTAGAAAAAAAAAAACCTCCGGGGTGTTCAAACTTGAC
>NW_028261385.1:7790101-7822759 GCF_051295495.1 Thamnophis sirtalis
CAAGCCAGCTTTGGTAATCTGAGATCCGGTCCTGGAAAAAGATATGCATGGAATGTGCTCCTCCCCTTGCTGCCCAGGGCAACTCGAGAGCAGACTAGAAATGGTTTTGCGAGTTGACATCTACATTTCAATATCCAGAAGGGGAGAGGCAGGGGGTTGGTCTAGAAGACCTCCAAGGTCCCTTTCAACTTTATTATTCTGTTATTAATAAAGGTGGCACAGTGGTTAAATGCAGCACTGCAGGCTACTTCAGCTGACTGCAGTTCTGCAGTTCGGCTGTTCAAATCTCACCGGCTCAGGGTTGACTCAGCCTTCCATCCTTCTGAGGTGGGTAAAATGAGGACCCGGATTGTTGTTGGAGGCAATATGCTGACTCTGTAAACCGCTTAGAGGGGGCTGAAAGCCCTATGAAGCGGTATATAAGTCTAACTGCTATTGCTAACTGCTATTGCTATGCCAGTGATGGCAAACCTTTCCCGCACCGAGTGCCCAAACCAGAATGCATGTGCCAGTAGTGCCTTCCGGATCCCATCGCAACTGGTATCCTGCGACGGGGCCGGGCATCCTCGTTGGGCACACGTGCTGTGCACGAATGTGCATGTCACCACCCAGCGACACTCAGCTGCTTGGCAGAGGTCACGCAGGTGCTGCGAACTGTGTGTGCATGGGCAATTGACCCATTTGCATCAAAAAGCGGTAAGAAATGCAGGCGGAGGGGTGGGTCAAAGAAGCCACCATTCTGGTACGGTGGCCGCTGCTCCCAGCTACCACTGGTACACCATACTGGGCTGTACCGCCCAGAAACCATCACTGGAATGAGCATGCATGTGCATGTGTGCATGCTGGAGCACCAGAAACCCAAAGACCAACTGGCTGGCATGCACATACCTGTTTTGGGGGCATTTTTGGCCATTTTCAGGCTGTTTTTCAGGTCATATTCTGGCCTCCAAAATGACCTGAAAATGGCACAAAAACGGCACAAAAACGGCCTGCTTTTTGGTGAGTTTTTGGCTGTTTTCCGTGTTCTACCCATAAAGACAAGCTGGCCAGAAACCAGAAGAGCAGCTGGTGATGGCGCACAGAGAGGGGTCTATGTGCTACCTCTGGCACATGCGCCATAGGTTCACCATCACGGCCCTATGCTGATGACACTGCCCTGACAGCTGAACATGCAAAAGATGTGCAGGCTATATTAAAAGTCAAAAAAACAAAATGAAAAAGAAGAATCTAAGAGAGTGAAGAGGTCTGCTTCTCCTTCATTCAATCGGTGCTAGAGGCCAATGTGTTGTAGAGGGTAATAGAGCCCCAGGACGGGACCAGGATGGCCCAGGATGCAGCCCACCTTAACTGAGGTTCCCTGGGTGATGTTGGACCAGTCATTCTCTAAGCCGTATTTAGTTCACAGGGCAGTTGCCATGAGAACAGAGTAAGGAGGACTCTCCATCAGGGCCAACCCAGATTCCCAGAGGGGAGAGAGAAATCAAATGTAATGAATTAATTCATGTCCATTCTTACAATTGTGTCTCTTGGTGACATGGGTGGCACACAAAACTAACAAACAAACAAGTAACATCTCTGCTACATCTCCTTTAATTAATGCAGAGAGCTTTCTCCTCCTTCTCCTCTTTCTCCCCCTTCTTCTCCTTCTCCCTTCTTCTTCTCTATTCTCCTTCTCCTTTTTTCTCTTTCTCCCTTCTTCCTCTCTATTCTCCTTTCCGCCTCCTCCTTCTCTTTCTCCCTTCTCCTCCTCCTCTTCCTCCTTATTCTTCCTCTTCTCCCTTCTCCTCTTCTCTTCTTTTTCCCTTTCTCCTCCTCCTCCTCCTCCTTCTCCTTTTTCTCCTTTCTACTCCCTTCTCCTTTCCTTCTCTTCCTTTCTCCCTTCTTCTCCTCCAATCTTCTTTGCTTCTCCTTCTTCTCCTCCCTTCTTTTTCCCCTTCCCCTTTTCCTTTTCCTTTTCCTCCTCCTCCTCCTTATTCTTCGTCTTCTCCCTTCTCCTCTTCCCTTCTTTTTCCCCTCCTCCTCCTTCTTTTTCTCCCTTCTTCTTCTCAATTCTCCTTTCCTTCTCCTCCTTTCTCCCTTCTCCTCCAATCTCCTTTCCTTCTCCTCCTCCCTTCTTCTCCCCTTCCCCTTTTCCTCCTCCTTATTCTTCCCCCTTCTCCTCCTCCTTCTTCTCATCTTCTCCTTCCTCTTCTTCCTCCTCTTCCTCCTTATTCTTCCTCTTCTCCCTTCTCCTCTTCACTTCTTTTTCCCCTTCTCCTGCTCCTTCTCCTTTTTCTCCCTCCTTCTCCTCCAATCTCCTTTCCTTCTCCTCCTCCCTCCTTCTTTCCCCTTCCCCTTCCCTTTTTCCTTTTCTTTTTCCTTTTCCTTTTCTTCCTCCTCCTCCTCCTCCTCCTCCTCCTTATTCTTCTCCATTCTCCTCCTCCTTCTTCTCATCTTCTCCTTCCTCTTCTTCCTCCTCTTCCTCTTTATTCTTCACTGGCACAAGCAAATCTTGATCAGATAAAAAGCAAAGAAAGAAATATTCATAAATAATCTCAAGCTTGATCTTAGCAATAGGAAGTGTTTCATTTGTTTTTCCAAATATTAGACCATAGATACTCTTCATCCTAAAGGTGATCTCTGTAGGTAGCTGAGACTTGAAACTTAATTTTAAAAGAGAAAAAAAAGTATATTTATTTTAAAATATTTTGGCTTGGCTACCTGGAAGAAAGAAAAAGGAATGTGTGGAAGGGCCTAGGAGAGGGGAAATAAAGTATGGGTAAATAAACAGAGAATTGACAATTATCATAAAATTTAAAATTCCTTATTTCATTGATTCAATAATTAATTGAATATGAAACCACACTCATTAAATCAACTTGAGAAGCAATTGTCAATCACTACTAAACTCTAAATATTAATATTTACATTGATGCCTCTATTTATCATTATCTAAAATAATTTCACATGATCATATAAAAAATACTAAAAATAAGTAAAATGTGAAGTTTTAGATTCCCTCCTACTGTACCCAGCTGGAGATTACATCGAATTATTTATAAACATTAGATTTGCTTCTGGTTACTAACTGTACATCAAATACTTCCTCCTTAAAGGCATTCTCTAAGTATTTGAGTTCATCTTATTGTGTGACATGTAAGACATAAGGAAAGCAATCTTGTTAAATTTAGTCAAACTTCTGTTCTGAATTTATACTGTTTATTGTTTACATTGTTAATGTTCCAAGTGTGCTTTCTCAGTTGGATACTGATGGCAAAAATGTCTCTTTTCCAATTGTGTAGTCAAATTGTCCTCCCAGCCATCAGGATATATCTTAATAAATTGTGAGAAGACTTGATATGACTCAATGGCACATAACCAATCAATCAAATGGGTATCTTGCCCAAATTTACTGTTCCCAGATGTTTAAGGTTTAAAGGAAATTTGTCTCGCTGATGCTAATAAATAACCATCAGTAAGGAAATCAAAGTGTCTCAATGGGTGGCAACATCTGTTTGATTTGGGCTTCCGAAGTTCAGCTGAACTTTGATCAGTAGTTGAATAAGAGACATAGGACATAAAAGAAAATAACACGGTGGGAAGGAGCCTTGGAGGTCTTCTAGTACAATCCCTGCCTTGAGCAGGAGACTCCATATCATTTGGGACACATGGTTGTCCAACCTCTTCTTGAAAACCTGTGGTGATGGAGCATCCAACAGAACTTCTGGAGGTAAGTGATTCCACTGATTAATTGTTCTCATTTTCATCCAGTTTTGGTTGCCACAATGTAAAAATGATGTGGAGACTCTAGAAAGAGTGCAGAGAAGAGTAACAAAGGTGATTAGGGGACTGGATGCTAAAACATATGAAGAGCACTTGCAGGAACTGGGTATGTCTAGTTTGATGGAAAGACGGACCAGGGGAGACATGATAGCAGTCTTCCAATATTTCTGCACAAAGAAGAGGCAGTCAAGCTATTCTCCAAAGCACCTGAGGGTAGGACAAGAAGCAATGGGTAGAAACTAATCAAGGAGAGAAGCAAACTAGAATTAACTACAAATTTCCTGACAGTTAGAACAATCAATCAGTGGAATGACTTGGCCTCCAGAAGTTGTGAATGCTCCAACAGTGGAAGTTTTTAAGAAGAGATTAGATAACCATTTGTCTGAAGTGGTGTAGGGTTTCCTGCCTAAGCAGGCGGTTGGACTAGAAGACCTCCAAGGTCCCTTCCAACTCAGTAATTCTATTCTATTCATGAAATTTCTCCTTAGTTCTAGATTGGGTCTCTCCTTAGTGTTCGCCCCCCTATTGCTTCTTGTCCTGCCCTCAGATGCTTTGGAGAATAGCTTGACTCCCTCTTCTCTTTGACAGCCCTTCAAATATTGGAAGATAGGTATCATATCACTGCCTAATCCTTCTCTTCATGACACGAAAACATACCTAGCTCACACAATGATTCCTTGTACATCTTAGCCTCCAGATTCCTTATCAGCTCTGTGCTGTTCCTTCTTCTCTCACGACTGCAATGATTCACTTAACAATGGGGGCAAAAAAGTCGTAAAATGGAGCAAACTGACTTAATGTGGCAAACGTCTTCCTCCCCCCTCTTTCCCTCCCTTTGTTTTCCCTTTCTCCTGTTCCTTCCTTCCTTCCTTCTTTCCTTCCTTCCTTTTCTCCCTTCTCTCCTTATTTTCTCTCTTTCTTTCTCTCACTCACTCTCTTTCTTCCCTTTTTTCTCTCCTTCCTTCCTTCCCATTTCCCTTCCTTCCTTCCTTCCTTCCTTGTTTTCCCTTTCTCTCCTTATTTTCTCTCTCTTTCTCTTTCTTTCTTCCTTCCCGTTTTCCTTCCTTCCATCTTTCCTTCCTTGTTTTCCCTTTCTCTCCTTATTTTCTCTCTCTTTCTCTTTCTTTCTTCCTTCCCGTTTTCCTTCCTTCCATCTTTCCTTCCTTGTTTTCCCTTTCTCTCCTTATTTTCTCTCTTTATCTCTCTCTATCTCTCTTTCTTCCTTCCCATTTTTCCTTCCTTCTATCTTTCCTTCCTTCTATCTTCCCTTCCTTGTTTTCCCCTTCTCTCCTTATTTTCCTTCCTTCCTTCCTTCCTTCCTTCCTTCCTTCCTTTCTTTTTTCCTTCCTTCGCAAATTTCGGGCTCAGTTGTGGTCGTAACTCGAGGACTGCCTGTACTGACTTGGCATAAAGTCTGCTGTATATTCAAAAGGTTGAGATCTGTGGATGAACGCTGATATTTTGATAGTTTGCATCTCTTGTGCTCCAGTAGTTGTTGGTTGTTTTTTCCCCCTTCTCCTCTTCTTAAACACTTCAGGCATGAGTGATCAGTGTTGACAAGCTATTCTATTTTGGAGCCAGGAGGGACAGGATAAGAGCCTCAGAGGAAAGTTACTAATTAACCCCTAACCTTGGAGGAGCTGGAGTAGAAGTGATATTGAAAAGGGAGGAAATACTATCCAAAGAGGTGGGGGTTGGGGGTGGACCGTGATTGAGGAGCTATAGGAAACAGCCTCTTTATCGGGTATTCACCAATACAGTATGTTTCTTCGGGTTTAAAAAATAAGATTACATTGAGAATTCCGAATGCTTACCTGAAAGGAAGAGATAAGATTGCTGGAGAGATTTAATCCTGTGTTAATTGGTATTGTTTCCTAGTTTATAATAGGAGGAATTGCATATTCAGAAATTGGCTAGCCATAATGAATGGTATTTGCTCCCAGTAACTGTGCAGTGTGTTGTTTTGAAATGATCCTTTTTACCTTCCTTTCTTCCCTCCATCTCTTCTTTTCCTCTCTCCCTTCTCTTTCCTTCCTTCCTTCCTTCCTTCCTTCCTTCCTTCCTTCTTTCCTTCCCCTCTCCTTCTTCCTCCCTGCCAGGATGTTTTCCAGAGAATAGAAGAAAAGAGAGGAGAAATATTTTCAGTTGTGGGAAGTTATCATCCAGCCCTCTCCCAGAAAAATGAAATATCCTGGGAAATATTGAAAAGGCAGAATATTTCTCTGGATGTGAGGAGAAAGAAACATGTTTTAAAAGACAGAATAGTTGCCTGTAGCTTCCTGCCCATCCCCACTTTGTCAATGGGCCATTGAGAAGGCCAGGCTAGTCCACTTTACATAATAAAGACTTCTCCACTGCAGCCCCAGGGGGGATAGAAGTAAAGGCATGATAATGTTGGAACTTTACTCAGCTGTGCACATGGCATCTGAGAGCTCATCCATACCTGGATTCAAAACACAGCCTAGAGAGTAGCCCCTGCATGGCACCATGGGAGTCTGACAACCAATCAGAATACATTTCTTACACAGGAACAGGAAACAGAGAGGTGGGACTGAACAGGTTATAAAAAGCCTAGCAAGCCCCTCCCTCAGCCCTTCTCTTCTTCTCCACCAACATTGAAGCATGTGATCACTTTTTCTGTTCAGGGCTGAAGCCATGTGGCCCTGTCCAACAGTAAACCATCTTTCCAAGCAGCATCCATGTCTCCGGTGTCTTCTTCCCCACTTGGAGCTGAACCCAGAAGGACATTTCTTTCAACACAGTCTTGCAAATTTCTCTAAACATAACCTTGCAATAAAGGCGCAGTTAGGCCACAATTCAGCCCCAAAATTTATGATGCCAACTGAAACATTGGTTAAGTGAATTTGCCCCATTTTACAACTTTTTCTTGCCACAGCTGCTAAGTGAATCATTGCATGTGTACAGTTAGGAATGAGGTTGTTAAAGTGAATCTGATTTCCCCATTGACTTGCTCAACAGAGGTTGTGTCTAAACTCTTCATAAAAACCCCCAGTGTTGGAGAGCTCACAACTTCTAGAGACAATTTGTTCCACTGATTAATTGTTCTAACTGTCAGCAAATTTCTCCTTCCTTCTAAGTTGCTTCTCTCCTTGATGAGCTTCCATCAGTTGCTGCCTTCTGTTGCTTTGGAGAAGAGGTTGACTCCCTCTTCTTTGTGGCAACCCCTGAGATATTGGAACACTGCCATCATGTCTCCACTAGTCCTTCTTTTCATTAAATTAGACATACCCAGTTCCTGCAACTGTTCTTCATGTTTTAGTCTCCAGTCCCCTAATCATCTTTCTTGCTCTTCTCTGCACTCTTTCTGGAGTCTCAAAATATTTCTTACATCATGGTAACCAAAACTGGATGAAAATGAGAACAATTAATCAGTGGAATCTCTTACTTCCAGAAGTTGTTATGGATGCTCCATCACCACAGGTTTTCAAGAAGAGATTGGACAACCATTTGTCCCAAATGGTATGGGGTCTCCTGCTCAAGCAGACGGTTGAACTAGAAGACCTCCAAGGCTCCTTCCCACCTTGTGAGCCAAGGTGGCGCAGTGGTTAAATGCAGCACTGCAGGCTACTGCTAGATCAGCAGTTCAGCGGTTCAAATCTCACCGGCTCAGGGTTGACTCAGCCTTCCATCCTTCTGAGGTGGGTAAAATGAGGACCCAGATTGTTGGGGGCAATATGCTGACTCTCTGTAAACCGCTTAGAGAGGGCTGAAAGCCCTATGAAGCGGTATATAAGTCTACTGCTATTGCTATTGCTATTGCTATTGTTATTTTCTTTTATGTTCTATGTCTCTTATTCAACTACTGATCAAAGTTCAGCTGAACTTTGGAAATCAAAATCAAATAGATGTTCCTTGTGGCAGCCCCTCAAATATTGGAACAGTGCTATCATGTCATTAGTTGACTAGATTCTTGTATAGAGGCATGAGCAGGGGTGAAATTCAGCAGGTTCTGGAGAATTTTTGAATAGTCCAGAAAACTGGCAAATAGCACCTCTGCTGGGGTGAGAATGGGGATTTTGCAATATCCTTCCCCTGGAGAAGGGTGGGAATGGAGATTTTACAGTATCCTTCCCCTGGAGTGTGGTGGGAATGGAGATTTTGCAGTATCCTTCCCCTGGAGTGTGTTGGGAATGGAGATTTTACAGTATCCTTCCCCTGAAGTGTGTTGGGAATGGAGATTTAGCAATATCCTTCCCCTGGAGTGTGGTGGGAATGGAGATTTTGCAGTATCCTTCCCCTGGAGTGTGTTGGGAATGGAGATTTTACAGTATCCTTCCCTTGAAGTGTGTTGGGAATGGAGATTTTGCAATATCCTTCCCCTGGAGTAGGGTGGGAATGGAGATTTTGCAGTATCCTTCCCTTGGAGTGTGTTGGGAATGGAGATTTTGAAATATCCTTCCCCCAGGAGTGTGGTGGGAATGGAGATTTTGCAGTATCCTTCCCCTGGAGTGGAGTGGGAATGGAGATTTTGCAATATCCTTCCCCTGCCATGCCCACCAAGTCAGGCCCACAGAACTGGTAGTAAAAAAAAATGAATTTCAAACCAGCTGTTCCACTTTTTAATTGTCATAGCTGTTAGGAAGTTTCTCCTTAATTCCAGGTTGGTTCTCCCTTTGATTACTTTCTATCCATTGTTTCTTGTCCTGCCTTCTGGTGCTTTGGAGAATAATTTGACCCTCTCTTCTTTGTGGCAGCCCCTCAAATACTGGAACACTGCTATCCTGTCACTCGTAATTCTTCTTTTCATTAAAGTGGCCAAACCCAAATCTTGCAACCGTTCTTCCTATGTTGTAGTCTCTGGGCCTTTGATCATCTCAGCTGCTCTTCTCTGAACTTTCTCCAAAGTTTCAACATCTTTTTTGTAGTATGGTGACCAAAATTGGTTGAAGTATTCCATTCTGTCTTCCCCATATGATCTAATGACAAATCTGCACATCATCCTAGACGTACAATCATTCATTTACTGACCAATTTGCATTTACAAGAGCACTGAAAAAGGTGACTTATTTTCACACTTAAGACCATTAAGGGCACTCTGTGGTCACATAATCAAAATTCAGATTCGGGGGAATTGAGATCCTGCCCTTGTCATGGTCTGATCACTTCCTACTGAGGCTGGACTTTCAGAAACCAATCCCCCACTGTAGGGAGGAGGAACCGATTAGGTGGTTCCAACCCAGGCACCTGATGGACCCTATGGGATTTCAGACGGCGCTTGGTGTAATACCTGACGCTCTCATCCACAGTCCGGTGGAGACCTTGGTTGCTGCTTGGAATTCAGCGGTGGCGGGGGCTCTTAACCAGATTGCGCCTTTACGGCCTCTCCGAGGTTGCGGATCCCGGAGGGCTCCTTGGTTTACCGAGGAACTCCGGGAGATGAAGCGCCAAAAGAGACGTCTAGAGCGCCACTGGAGGGCCAGTAACTCGGAGTCAGACCGAGCACTGATGAGAGCCTATGTCAGAGCCTATATTGTGGCAATACGGGCGGCGAAATGTGCGCATTTTGCCGCTCTTATTGCGTCTGCTGAATCGCGCCCAACCACCTTGTTTAGAATAACCCGCTCCCTCTTGAAAGGGAGGGACGCGGATGTCCCTTTACAAGGTAGAGCTGAGGAGTTTCTAGCGGATAAAGTCGCTCGGATTCAGACAGACCTGGACTCCACTTGCTCAGAGCCAGCCAAGGTACCGGGGGAAGGTCTTGAGCGAAATTTATGGATTGAGTTTCAACTTGTCATGCCTGAGGAAGTGGACAAGGCCATGGGAGCGGTGAGTGCCTCCACTTGTATACTGGACCTGTGCCCCTCCTGGCTGGTCGCGAACTCCCTCAACAATTGTCTTGCTTAGCGAGGGGAATTTGGGGCCCCACGGTGGTCGTACATCAAGGACTACCTGCACAGGGTGAAGCCTTGATTGATGGCGACATTAAAAGAAAACAACTTCTCAATTGCTGCGTCTATATTTAGAATTTTCGATCTGAGGATTTCTCTCTTGCCTAGTTAAGCTGAATACGAGCGACCGTTTAGAAAAAGATCTTTCTTTCTCTCCCTAGGAGGACCGTTTTATCTGATGTTTATTTAATGACCGTATCTGCCTGTTCTTATGATATAATTTGCTCTGTAATTGTCGTTTTCACAGTAGGTTGTCTTGTATCTGTTTTATGGCTGTTAGTTAGCCTGAGTAATGTAAGACAAAGGGATGGAGGGATGGATTGATGAATAATAGAGTTGTGTAAAGCTTTCTTTTCAGTTCAGTTCAGAGCCCAAATAATTTATTGAATCGGGGAGTCAATCAACCAACCAGAATAAAGCTGGAAGGGACCTTGAAGGTCTTCTAGTCCAACCCCCTGCTTAAGCAGGAAACCCTACACACTTCAGACAAATGGTTATCCCACATCTTCTTAAAAACATCCAGTATTGGAGCATTCACAACTTCTGGAGGCAAGTTGTTCCACTGGTTAATTGTCCTCACTGTTAGGGAATTTCTCCTTAGTTCTAGGTTCAAACAGGAGACCCTATGCCATTTTAGATAGGTGTCTGTTGTGGCCCAGCAGGAGCCGTTGGAGCTGCCACCAGACTCCGACAGCGAGGGGCCCTATGAGTCGGCTCTGGAGGATGTGGAGGACCATGGACAGGGTTCCGACTCCGAGCAGGGCGCAGAGAGGCTGGTTGGCCACCAGGAGGTGCCTGAGCCTTGGACCAGTGGGGAGGAGACAAGGGAGAGTGAGCTGGATGCCAGCAATGAGTTGTTCCTGGATGTTCGGCACCGAAGAGCTAATAGGCGTCAGGAACAGTTGCGCAGTTACAGGAGGTAATTGCACTCAGCTGGTGGTCATTAGGCTCCTCTCCAGATTATAAAAAGACTACTTGTGCACACGGCCCGCTTTGCAGAAGTCAACGCAGGAACGAATGTCTGAGAACACTGTAATGAGCTTGGCAGGCTGGATTGCTGCCAAGCCTTATCTGTGTTTATTGCTGCCCAAGTTTGTCTGTGCCGGTTTGCTGCCAAGGACCTGTCTGTCTGTTAATTGAATACCGTAACTTATCTTTGGCTCTGAGTGTGCTTTGGTATGGAATGAGGGGGGGGCATAATAGGTGGCTGTCCAGTCTTTTCTTGAAAACCTCCAGTGATGAAGCCCCCATAACCTCTGCAGGCCTGCAGTTCCACTGGTTAATTGTCCTCACTTTTAGGAAGTTTCTGTTTAATTCCAGGTCGCTTCTCTCTTTGATCATTTTCCAACCATTTTTTCTTGTCCTGCCTTTTGGTGCTTTGGAGAATAGGTTGACCCTTCCTGTTCATGGGCTATCATGTCATCCCTAGTCCTTCTTGCCTTTAGCCAAAGCCAAATCCTGCAACTGTTCTTCATGAGCAGGTTGAAATATGAGAAACAAACTGAGGAAGTTTGGCTTTAATCCTGATTGAAAAGAAGAAAGTAGAGATAAATGAAAACTTTTAATGTATGCTCATTAGTGGACAATAAAGTTCTATTCTATTATTCTCTGTTCCATTCCGTTCCATTCCATTTCATGTTTTATTTTTTTCTATTCTATTTTATTCTATTCCCTCTGGAACGATCTCCCCGTGGAGATCCAGACCCTCGCCACCCTCCAGGCTTTCCGCAAAGCCACGAAGACCTGGTTGTTCCGGCAGGCCTGGGGCTGATGAATTTCCAGCCCCACTTGAAATGTTGTGACTGTTGTTGTTTTTTTACTCTGTCTCTCTTTTGTCCTATTTGTATCCCCTTCCCCCCTTTTGGTTGTTAGCCGCCCTGAGTCCCTCGGGAGTGGGGCGGCATACAAATGAAATAAACATTCAAACATTCAACATATTCCATTCCACTCTATTCTAAATTCTTATTCTATTCTATTCTATTCTTCTTAGAATAGAAAAACACTTGGAGGTCTTCTAGGTTAACTCTCTGCCTAGACAGGAAACCTTATACCATTTCAGACAAATGGCTATCCAACTTCCTCTTAAAAATTTCCAGTGTTCTATTGTATTGTATTGTATTGTATTGTATTGTATTGTATTGTATTGTATTGTATTGTATTGTATTGTATTGTATTGTATTGTATTGCATTGCATTGCTTTGCATTGCTTTGCATTGCTTTGCATTGCTTTGCATTGCTTTGCATTGCTTTGCATTGCTTTGCATTGCTTTGCATTGCTTTGCATTGCTTTGCATTGCTTTGCATTGATTTGCATTGATTTGCATTCTATTCTATTCTATTCTATTCTATTCTATTCTATTCTATTCTTTCGGGTTTCCAAAAAGAAGATGGCAACGACATGCTGCATGTGATGATGTTTTTGTTTTTTTCCCCCTTTTTGGGGTCTTTTCCCCCTTTTTTTTTAAAACCCCAGGTTATTGTGGTGTCTATTAAATATATAACAGAGAGATACGGGGTATGTGTATGGGGGGAAACGTAGTAGGGATGCACCTGTAATCAAATGACATACTGTATGGGATGATGGGTTTTTTTCCCCTTTTTTTGTGTGTGTGGGGTTTTTTTTTTCCCTTTTCCCTCTGCCTTTCTTTTTCTATTGTTATGTGATTATGTTGTCTATGTAACAAAACAAAAAAGAAGAAGAAGAAGAAGATGGCAACCCACCCCTGCTCTGGAGCAGGGAGGTGGAGGGAGCTGCTTTGTCTTTAAAAAAATATTTCTCCTTTTCTCATCCAGGGAAACGTAATATTCTCCCTTCCCTTTTTATTGTTAGCCGCCCTGAGCCTTCCAAGAGGAGGGCGGCGTACAAGCTAAATAAATGCAATAAACACAAATACAATTCTGTTTTTTTAAATATTTCCCAGAATACTTTATTCTTCTAGGAGAGGGGTGGGTGCTAACTGCCTAACATTGTAATTCCACATAACTGCTCTGAATGTAATATAATTTGTACTCTATTCTCCCCCCACCCACCCCCAGCCCTCAAAAAGAGGAATACTTCCATTGTTGCTTGATAATCCTTTCTGTTGCCTGCTGAAATTCGACATAAAACGGACAATGGCAAGCAATTTGTATATTCCTTTTCACCACCAAGGGTTTCCCTTGGGAGCGTGTTTCTCTCCCCCTCCACCCCAATACGGCTAGCAAATCATAACAAAGAAGATTCTTTATTCTAAATCAAGCTCTCTGTTCAGACTTTTGCTAAATATAACTTGGTGATTTCTAGCGTGTTATGCTGTATACAATATGTTGCAAAATTTCAGGCACATTGCAAACAGTCGAACAAATTGCCCCCACCAATCAACACAGCAAAAATAACCCCCCAAAAACGACCTGGTATGATGAAAGTAAGTGACATTAGCAGCCCGGGGAGAAGATTTCCAAAGACTCCTTCTAAAAGTTTTTGAAAAAGAAAGTGGGAAAAAAATCTGGGTTAATATAAAATAGAAAAGGAAAGCAAGGATAATGCAACCTGGGTAGATAATGATAAGCTGTGCTTAAAGATCAGGAGATTAATTCTAGGTAGGAAGGCAAGGTCAACCTTACTCAAGATCATGAAGAATAAGGACATTTCAATGTCTGAAAAGATCTGAAAACTTAGAACAATGCTTGGTCTAGTCCAGGAGTGGTATTCACTTACTTTCCCAGTTCGCAAATGTGAGCGCACCAGAGGTGGGTTCCTACCAGTTTGCACCTATTCGGTAGAACCGGTTCGTCAAATCTACTGAACCGGTTAGAAGAGGTTCCACCAGTGGACCCGGAAAGCAGGCCACACCTACAGGAGAGGTTCCAAAAATTTTTGAAACCCACCACACTCACTCTCTCTCTCTCTCTCTCTCTCTCTCTCTCTCTCACACACACACACACACACACACACACACACACACACACACACACACAGAGAGACAGACAGACAGACAGATAGACAGACTGACACAGAGAGAGAGAGAAAGAAAAAGAAAGGAAGAAAGAAATAAAAGAAGAAAAAAGAAAGAAAAAGAGTGAGAGAGATATGAAAGAAAAAAAGAAAAAAGGGACAGAGAGACAAAAGGAAGGGGAGAGAGAGAGAGAGAGAGGGAGGGAGAGAGAAAACACATGGCCGGGAAGCCACTCCCACCAGGTCACATGGCCAGCAAGCCACTCCCACAAAGGAGGCCACACCCACAGAGTAGGTTCCAAAAATTTTTGAAACCCACCACTGGAGTGCACGCAAATGTGAGGTGTTCCCCGCATGCGCTTTGATGCAATACAATACAGTAGCAGAGTTGGAAGGGACCTTGGAGGTCTTCTAGTCCAACCCCCTTGCATGCCTCTGCGCAGCTTGAAGATGTGCCTAAATAGGATGTCATAGAACTGGGTTGAGTGCAGTGGTGGGATTCAAATAATTTAACAACCGGTTCTCTGCCTTAATGATTTCTTCCTACAACCAGTCCACCAAACTTGCTCAGAAAGTTAACAACCGGTTCTCCCGAAGTGGTGCGAACTGGCTGAATCCCACCACTGGTTGGTTGGGTGGAGGTGGGCCCACCTGTGATTTCCACGATCGGTTTGGTTGAACCGGTCTGAACTGGCTGAATACTACCTGTAGTCTCATCATAATGTATGGCAGTAAAAGGCGTCCCTGCAGATTTTACTCAGTATAGGAGAACGAGGCCATCAGGACAAGATTCAGCACTCCATCTGCATTTAAAAGACATAGGCCACTCTTTTTGAAGAGAGCAAAGCAAACACATTTTGAACACATTTTGGAGAAGGAGATGAAGAAGAGGGGGAGGATAAATAGAAGGAGGAGGAGGAGAACATCACCAAAGGTGACAATAATAAAGGAGAATATTTGTAGTTCAGAGTTGAAATGAGGTCCATGGTGCTCTCTGAACCTGGTTGTTTTCTGGCAGATGTTTCTCTACCCAACTGCATAACATTATCAATGCTAAAAGGGAGTGGGGTTTGGGAGGAGGAGGAGGAGGAGGAGGAGGAGGAGGAGAGGGGGAGGAGAAATAGAAAGAGGAGGAGGAGGAGGAGGAGGAGGAGAAGAAGAAGAAGAAGAAGAAGAAGAAGAAGAAGAAGAAGAAGAAGAAGAAGAAGAAGAAGGGGAGGAGGAAAGGAGAAGAAGAAGAAGAAGAAGAAGAAGAAGAAGAAGAAGAAGAAGAAGAAGAAGAGAAATAGAAAGAGGAGGAGGAGGAGGAGGAGGAGGAGGAGGAGGAGGAGGAGAACATCACCAAAAGTGACAATAATAAAGGAGAATATTTGTAGTTCAGGTTTGAAATGAGGTCCTTGGTGCTCTCTGAACTTGGTTGTTTTCTTGCCGATGTTTCACTACCCAACTACATAACATTATCAATGCTAAAAGCGGAGTGGTGGTGGAGGAGGAGGAAAAACAAGAGGAAGACATGTGTGGAGTCCTTGATGTTCTCTGAGTTTGGTTGTTTCCTTGCAGATGTTTCACTACCCAACTAGGTTACATCATCAGTGCTGAAGCAGAGCGGGATTTGTGGAGAGGAGGAGAAGGAGAACTGTGGCCTCCCAGCACTGATGACGTTACCTCATTTGGGTAATTAAACGTCTGCAAGGAAACAACCAATTTCAAAGAGCACCAAGGACCCCTCAAGGTGATAATAGTTAGCAATAGCAGTTAGACTTATATACCGCTTCATAGGGCTTTCAGCCCTCTCTAAGCGGTTTACAGAGTCAGCATATCGCCCCCAACAACAATCCGGGTCCTCATTTTACCCACCTCGGAAGGATGGAAGGCTGAGTCAACCTTGAGCCGGTGAGGTTTGAACAGCCAAACTGCAGAACTGCAGTCAGCTGAAATAGCCTGCAGTGCTGCATTTAACCACTGCGCCACCTCGGCTCTTCCCAAACTGTTCCTTTATAGGAAACACCAAAAGCTTTTGCAGCCCGAAGTGGAAGAGTGTTGTTTTCCTGAATCATCTCAGAGAAGAAGAAAAAAAAACCTATTGAACTTTTTATTTTAGATTTTCATATTTTAATTGCTAAATACTCAAGGAGCATTGGTTCGCATTGACATTTAGCTACCATTAAATATAGCTAACATTTATTACTCTCCAGTCACATCTTCATTTTTTCACCTTATTACCCCTTATTAAAAATTGCAATTTAGCCATGATCGCTGGAGGTCTCTGGAAACTTAACTTTTAAGGCTTTGGAAACCGTGCGGAGGCCTTGAAACCTGGGCTAAGGTTGTTTGCAACAGAGGAACATGGCTGAATGGTTGGTAACCCTTAACCAGGTCACACAAAACTCAGCAGCGTCTTTTACACAACCTGCTATTTTTTTCTAGCTTGGCCTACTACACAAACTGAGTGTCAGGGTTACAAATATCATCCGAAGGAGGGAGGTAAGGAGGGAGGTAAGCAAGGAGGGAAGGAAGGAGAGAAGGAGAGAAGAAAGGAGGGAAGGAAGGAGAGAAGAAAGGAGGGAAGGAAGGAGGGAAGGAAGGAGGGAATGTAGGAGAGAAGGAAGGGGGGAAGGAAGGAGGAAAGGAAGGGGGAAAGGAAGGAGAGAAGGAGAAAAGAAAGGAGGGAAGGAAGGAGGGAAGGAGAGAAGGAGGGAGGGAAGGAAGGGGAGTAGGAGAGAAGAAACGAGGGAAGGAAAGAGGGAGGGAGGGAAGAAGAAGTAGGACCGTTGTAAGATAAGATGGATCTATGGGATGATAAAAAAGCAATCTTCAAGTATATTGTCAACAGTAGGGAAAAATTGTTATAAATACATATTATTAATAACAGTTATGAGATCATATAATTGTGAATGTATATATGAAATTGATAAAATATTTTTTTTAAAAAAAAACAAAACAAATATCATCCGAAAGTAAATCAGAGTCCAAGGCAAAGTATTGCTCAAGGTTCCAATTTATTAAGAGAGCCATGTTGGCACATCTGGGAAAACCAGAATCTGAAAGCTTCCTGGTTTTCCCCACCCAGTTCAAAGTTCAAGATCTTGCCCCCACCCCACCCACAAGTCCATCACATGGTCCAATCTCCCACTGCCACGCTGGCAGTTCCACCCATCCACTTCCGGTCAGGTGCAGAGATGCAAAGACAAAGGATGACCTTGGCTTTCTAGAAAGAATGTTGTTATGGCTACATATCATCTAACTCCATACAATCCCTCCTCCCATTTTCCCACCATAGAAAATGCATAGTAGAATAATAGAAAGTGTGGCCGGCCAAAGATCCAAAAGAAAAGATGGATGCAGGCCTGAAACCTAGCTTATATAATTGGATATTGACAATGCAAACCCTGGAGGAATCAATCTGAGAGCAAGTCTGGCTAATAGTTAGCAGGCTGGCCAAGAAACCAGGAGGTGATGAATTGTAGTCCTACCTTAAGTATGAAGATCAGAAAAGTGACTTTAGGCCAGAGGTGTCATACTTGATTTCATTGAGGGATATATCAGGGTTATGTTTGATAGTGGTGGACTGTGGGGTAGGTATGGCTGGGGTGGGTGTGGCCAGCTTGACATCACTCATCGAGGCTCCATTTTCTTCCACGATGGCCCCCTTCAACCCTCTGCCAGTGAAAACAGAGCCCAGGTGGCAGAAGTGGTATTCATCAGATTCTGATCAGTTCTGCAGAACCAGTAGTTGAAATTTTGGGTAGTTTGGAGAACCGGTAAATACCACCTCAGGCTGGCCCTGCCCCCATCTATTCTCTGCCTCCCAAGTCCCTGCTGATCGGGAGGGAATGGGGATTTTACAGTATCCTTCCCTTGCCATGCCCACCAAGCCATACCTACCAAGCCATGCCTTGTCCTCCAAGCCACACCCACGGAACCTGTAGTAAAAAAAAGAATACCAGCACTGCTGGGCATGTCATGTGTCGACATTTTAATCTATGTTTTTTGCTGGCAGAGCCACCATGGGCCAGTCCATCGCTGTTTCCACAGAGCCCCACAGGGCCAGATCTAAGCAACCTGTGGGCTGGATCCGGCCCTCTGGCCTTGAATTTGACACCCATGCTTTAGGCCAATCACAAGGAGAGAGTTCTAGTCCTACCCAAAGCACCTAAAATTTGACTGGGTGATTTTGGGCCAGTGACCAGGAGAGGGTAAGTTCTACTCTCACTTTTGGCACGAAAGTCAGATGGGTGACTTTGGGCCAATGAGAAAGGAGATGGTGAGTTCTCGTCCTCCTTTAGGCATCTGGGTGACTTGGGGCTAATGGCCAGGAGATGGTGAGTTCTAATCCTGCCTTAGACATGAATGCCAGATGGGTGACCTGGGGCCAGTCCTTCTCTTCTCTCAGTCCAACCCACCTCACAGGGCTGTTGTTGTGGAGAAAAGAGGAGGTAGAAGGAATATTAGGCACGTTCACCACCATGAGTTACTTACGAAGTAGTAAAGGTGAAATAAAATCTAATAGATAGATGGATGATGGATGATGGATGATGGATGATGGATGATGGATGGATGGATGGATGGATGATGGATGGATGGATGGATGGATGGATGGATGGATGGGTGGATGGATGGATGGATGGATGGATGGATGGGTGGATGATGGATGATGGATGATGGATGATGGATGATGGATGATGGATGATGGATGATGGATGATGGATGATGGATGATGGATGATGGATGATGGATGATGGATGATGGATGATGGATGATGGATGGATGGATGATGGATGATGGATGATGGATGATGGATGATGGATGATGGATGATGGATGATGGATGATGGATGATGGATGATGGATGATGGATGATGGATGATGGATGGATGGATGGATTTTTCATTTCATTTTTCATTTTATTAGCATTTATAGGCCGCCCTTTTCCCTAAGGGGACTCAGGGCGGCTTACACAAAATAAGGAAGGGAGGGTACAGACAATAGACACAAACAATACATAGAAGTAAAATAGTAAGCAACATTCATTCATCATTCGGGTGGGGACAAATTATCTTTATCCCCAGGCCTGACGGGCTAGCCAGGTCTTAAGGGCTGTGCGGAAGGTCTGGACGGTGGTGAGGGTACGAATCTCCACAGGGAGATCGTTCCAAAGGGTTGGAGCTACTACTGAAAAGGCTCTCCTCCGTGTAGTTGCCAGTCGGCACTGACTGGCAGATGGAACTCGGAGGAGGCCTAATCTATGCGATCTAATTGGTCGCAGGGAGGTAATTGGCAGGAGGTGGTCTCTCAAGTATGGATGATGGATGGACAGATGGACGGACGGATGGATCAGACCAGACAGATATGAAACAAAACCAGGTTGGACCAAGACAACTTTTTCATCACTTTCCACCAAACTGGGGGAAGCTGTGTTTTGGAGTACTTTGGAGTGCTGTTCCCAAACTTCTGCCTTTTTTTATTTTAAGGCTATCGCCCTTTATAGCGAGATAAATGTTTGCTCTCAGCCATCTGTCAGCACCAAATGCTCAACAATGTTAATCCCCCATGATTGATGTCCCCTATGGATGCATAGAAAGGTACCTCTGGGGTCATTAGTCACTGTTCCCTTTTTAAAAAGGGATACGGAGAATTTATAAGGATGCCCAGCCTCTCCCGGATCGAGAAGAAAGGTCTGATGGGCACCGATATCCATTCTCCTCTTTCAATGGGACGTCAATGCAATGGCAATTACAAACTAATAATTTAGCAAAATAATAAAAAAAGGAGAGCTTTGAATTGCCTTGGCCTTTTGTCACTGTACAATCAGCTGAGCTGAGACTTTTCTGTGGATGTGCCGTGAACAGAAACTAGAAAAAATAATGAAATATCATGACCTGGACCATCAAAACTACATGGATGAAGCATGTAACAGTGATACCCATTGTCATCGGGGCACTTGGCATGAATAAAGTGTATTATAATAATAATAAAATTATTTTTATATTCTTTTTTTAAAAAATAAAGTATTAAAATCCTTTGTTATCTCCTTTGCTTTCCATTATTACATACTTTATTCATTAAACATGAAACTCAGCCAACTGAACATTCAAAAATGCTTTACAAATACCATTGACTGGTGCTAATGGTTGATACGGTTTGCTGCCAGCATCCTAAGTATCAACCAAGGACCTTCTTAAAATATACAATGTTCCGAGTTTTTTGCAGTTCTGCTGGTGTTATTGTAGGAAGCTGCAATTTGTTGATGTATCTTGTAAAATTCTTGGACATGGTGCCAAGTGCCCCAATGACAATGGGTATCACTGTTACATGCTTCATCCATAGCCGTGTAGTTTTGATGGCCAGGTCGCAATATTTCATGATTTTTTCTAGTTCTTTTTCTTCGACTCTGGCATCTCCAGGAACAGTGATATCAATAAACTGTACACTTTGGTCCTCTACAACTGTGATATCTGGCGTGTTGTGCTCCAAATGATGATCCGTTTGCATTTGAAAATCCCACAAGATGTTCACCTTCTCATTTTCGATAACTTTTTCCACTTTATGTTCCCATGACTTTCTGGATACAGGTAAATCATATTTTTTTTACATAATGACCAGTGGATTAATTTTGTAATCAATTTGCACGATTTTGCTACACTCACATATCAAGTGTTTTGACTTTGCCATTGCAAAGTTGGCAGTTTGGATTGACAGTGGATTTTTGTATCTTTGTTTTCATGACATTAGTTTATATTGCTTGTTCTTGAGAAATAAATATTGATTCTTTCTTTCTTTCTTTCTTTCTTTCTTTCTCTCTCTCTCTCTTTCTTTCTTTCTTTCTTTCTTTCTTGATGGTTCCCGTCTTAAGCCATGCGCATCTCAAGTTGTTATCACATTTTCCTTCAATGTTTTTCTAGTGCTGTCCATGCAAAGCTTTGGTTTTCCATCTATTTAATCTGTCATCCAGCTGTTTTTCATTATATTCTGCCTTCGTTTCTGTTGTTTTTATCATGTTCTTCATTTTCACAGCCTGAAGCAATTTTTCTGTACTTGGGTTCACATAATCATTCAAACTTCGTTTTTCTTTTTCTACAGTTTGATGGATTTGCAATAGCCCTCAATCAAAAATCAAACAGGTTCCAGAAGTGTCAAACTGAGCCATCTTCCTGCCTTTAAGGAGACACCAACCCTGAGAAAACAATTCACAACCACACCAGAGGCACCTGGTTCACAAAACATTGGAACTGCTCCCAAAGTGGGGGAGGGATTTGGACATTGGACAATTGCTTTCAATATATGATTTTCACGCAGATTTTTCTCAGAGCTTGTCTCACTGATGCTGCACCCAGTTCCCTCATCAAAGTACCTTTTCTCTAACAAGGAACCTTGGAGGTCTTCTAGTCCAACTCCCTGCCTAGGCAGGAAACCCTATACCATTTCAGACAAATGGCTATCCAACATCTTCTTAAGGAATTCCAGTGTTGGGGCATTCACAACTTCTAGAGGTAAACTGTTCCACTGATTAATTGTTCTCACTGTCAGGAAATTTCTCCTCAGTTCTAAGTTGCTTCTCTCCTTGATTAGTTTCCACCCATTGCTTCTTGTTCTACCCTCAGGTGCCTTGGAGAATAGTTTGACTCCCTCTTCTTTGTGGCAACCCCTGAGATATTGGAAGACTGCTATCATGTCTCCCCTAGTCCTTCTTTCTATTAAACTAGACATACCCAGTTCCTGCAACCATTCTTCATATGTTTTAGTCTCCAGTTCCCTAATCATCTTTGTTGCTCTTCTCTGCACTCTTTCTAGAGTCTCCACATCTTTTCTACATCATGGTGACCAAAATTGAATGCAGTATTCCAAGTATGGCCTTACCAAGGTGTTATAAAGTGGAATTAACACTTCACGTGATCTTGATTCTTGCCACTTTCTACCAGCAATGGACCAATTGTTTCCTTAACTTTTTTCTTGTTTTTAACATGTTGGAAGAACTTTTGTGGCAAGCCTTTCTTCATTGTGAGCCTTAGCTTTCCTCACTTCATCTTTACATGCTCAGGCTAACTAAGGCTGATATTTTGCCTTTGTTATGTCCCCCCCCCTTTCCACTTTTTATACTTATCTTTTTTGTCTTTCAATTTGTCAGAGAGTTCTTTATGCAGCCATGCTGGTTTCTTTAGGGAGCTGTTACTTTTCTTCTTCATTGGTATTGTGCTAGACTGGGCTTTTGTAATCTCATTTTTTGAAATTTCCCAAGCTTCTTTAGTTTTTTCCCCTTGAGGATTCTCATTCATGGAATTTTTCCCAAGCTCTCTCTGAGTTTATTGAAATTAGCTCTCTTAAAGTCCAAGAATCTAGTTTTACTTTGTTCTATTACTTGTGCTTGCATAATGTTGAATTCCAATATTGCATCATCACTTGCCCCCAGGGTTCCTGTGGCTTCAACACCTTCTATCATTTCCTCTCTGTTAGTGAGAATTAAGTCCAATATGGCTGATCCCCTTGTTCCTTTCTCTACTTTTTGGGAAACAAAGTTGTCTGCTAGGTTTGTTAGGAACCTGTTGGATCTTCCACTTGGTGCAGAGTTTGTTTCCCAGTTGATGTTAGGGTAGTTAAAATCCCCCACTACTATTGTGGTGTGCTTCCTATATACCTTAGTTAGCCGACTAGCAAAAAGTTCATCTACTTCCTCTGCTTGGTTGGGCGGCCTGTAGTATAGACCTATGGCAATGTCATTTCCCCCACCCCCAACCTTTAATATTGGCCCAAATGCATTCAAGATAGTTATCATCATTGTTGTGCTCTATTTCTGTAGAGAGGTAATTATTTTTTATATATAGTGCAATTCCACCTCCTCTTTTATTTGGTCTATTTCTTTTAAATAATTTAGATCCTTCTAGCTGTATGTTCCATTTGTCAGTTTCATCCCACCAAGTTTCTGTAATGGCAACAATTTTGTATCTGCTCTCTTTTACTTGAATTTCTAATTCACCCTGTTTATTTCTCATACTCTGTGCATTGCTGTATAGACATTTGAGTCCATTTTGATTGACCCTGTGTTTATTGTCTATATAACCTGTGTTATGCCTGACTGCCCCTATTTTCTTGCCACTTGTATGATTCGTGCACATGGTATGGCACTCACTATTAAATGCTTGGTTTTGCTTGACAGCGGGAGTGATAATATTACCCGCACAAACATCTGTGTTACATGCACTGATAACCCTATGAATTTTAGATTGCTGGGGACAGAAATGTTCTGTATCAATTAATTCTCTGTCCCCGCTGTTCAGTTTAAATGTTTATCCAGAAAATCTGTGAATTTAATGCCAAGTAACTCAGTCCCTTTCTTGGATGGGTGCAAACCATCCCTTTTGTTCAGTTTTTCATTGGACCAGCTTCAGACATCATGACTAATAAAACCAAAGCCTTCCCTTTTACACCACTCCTTTAGCCACACCTTAAACTCTGCTACACACTGGTCCTTCCATTTTTGTTCCTTATATATTGGTAAAACCTCTGAAAAGATAAGCCTACAACCTATGCTACTAAATTCATACCCCAAGCTCTGGAAATCATTCTTCACAGAAAGTACATCTTTTTGGGACAGATCATTTGTGCCAAGATGTATAATAGCATCAACATCACAGTCCTTACTTGCATTCTTGACTATCTTAAGAATATGCCTCTTGTCTCTGCTGGCAGTAGCACATGGCAGACACCTGACCTCTTTTAAAACCTCCATACCCTTTCCTAAGTTTACATCCCTTACGATTGAATCACCAACCAGGAGGTGACTTCTCTTTTTGCATACCTTGCTCTTCTTGTGCGACTGATGTGTGATACCTGGTTCCCCATTTCGCCTTTCCGAAGTAAGTTCTTCATTTTGGACCACGATCCCCTGCTTATTTGAGTCATCATTATCACAACTACCTTGACCTGTCTCTTTAGTGTCCCCATTAGGGTCAGCAAGGGCACTATATCTGTTATGCTGGGTCACAGCAAAAGCTTTGTGTTTATGGTTCACAGCTCTCACCCTGCCAGATCCCACGGTTGTCCAGACTGCTCTTCCCCTGCAAGATCTTTGCGGTGGGGTGGGGGGCTGATAGCGTGGAATCTCCATAGTATGGAATGGCCAAATTGGGCACCTGATTTCTGCTTGGAGAGCACAGATTAGAGATTCTAGATAGGTAATCTGTCTATGTCAGGGCTGGGTTTCAACCGGTTCGCACCGGTCCCTGTGATCCGGTTGGTCGCCGAACCCGGAAGTAAGTAACTTCCGGGAACGGTGAAGCCCGCCCCCGCGCCCGCGCGCGCCCGCACACCCGCACCCGCTCCTTACCCGTTTTTTTTTAATTTCGCGCTTTCCACGCATGCGCAGAACGCCTGCGCGATCCTGCAGGAGCAGCTGGAGCATCGCGCAGGCGCTAATACGCATGCGCGCGCCATGTGCGTGCGCGAGGACGCTGCGTGCGTGCATGCGCGCACCGCGTGCGTGCGTGAGGACGCCGCCGGCCTCGTTCCAACCGATCCGGTTGGAACGGGGCGAGAAACCCACCCCTGGTCTATGTAGACTAGTAATTTGTTTACAAAGGGGACAGTATCCAAATTTGAAAAGAGTACTGCGAAAGACAGGTGCAAGACAGCTATTACATTGAACTAAACCGGTTAGTTTGAAATAAATAAAATCACAATTTCAAGAGCACTAATCCAGAATGTATTATTACTATTTTGGTATATGGACAGATGATTCACGTGCCGTTAGGCACACGAGCCACTACCTACTCCTCTTTTTCTCTCTGCTCCCCCCCCCCTTCCAGCCAGCAGCTCCAATCACTAGCCACAGGAAAGTTCAAAAATTCTTCTTCCTCCTCCTCCTTCCTCCTCCTCCATTAACTATAACCTGCATGTAATGTTATTGTGATGATTCTAGACATATCTTATTGCTAGCAAAGTCACCCTTTTTTTTTAAATATAGTTTTTTTTTTATTTTCCATTTTCATAACATATAATCACATGTATACTATTACATAGCCAATATCCTATTGTAGTAAGTAGTAATTACATCAGTTCCGCTTGTCATCAACGCCCAGAAAGATAAAAACCCATTATTAGCTCTTCTGCTCTCCATACACCTCTTTCTTCTACCTCTCTCTTACCTCCTTACTTCCCTCCATCCTCCTTTCCTACTCTACTTCCCCTTCCTTTCTCCTTCTCCTCTCTCTTCATTCCACTCCTCCTTATCCTCCTCATCCTCCCCCCTTACCCTCTCTCTTATCCCTCTCTTTCTATCTTTCTTCTCTCCTCTGTTTCCCACTCTTCCTCTTATTGGTGTATTTCCGCATTTGAGCAAACTCCAATCTATGTTAATGGTATTTATGTTTCCATATCAATATACTTAACATATCTTAGTTTTAAAGAAAAAATAAGAGAAGACAGTATACATGTGGAATCATATTACATTAAAATCTAACACCCCTCGTCAAACCTAATATTCATCCCTCCCTCCCACCCTCCCCCTCAACCCCCCCCCCCAGCCTTCCCTCCCCCGACTTCCCAGAACCCATACACTGTATAAATCTTTAACAAAAACAGTCTAAAATATATTGGAAAAAATAATAGAAAATTGATAACATCTTTACATTGAACTTAGCTCCTCCTTGCTAGGCTAACTTTAAACAGTTTATATCATTCCTAATCTTAATCATAAGATATCTGGAATTTCTTAGTCCCATATTTATTTTGTATATAATCGATCCATTTTTCCCCAGTCTCGTTTATATCTCTCGTTCGAGTGGTCCTTAAGATATGCAGATATTTTAGCCATCTCGGCTAATTTTGTGACTTTCAATGTCCATTCTTGAATTGTAGGCAAATCTTCCTTCTTCCAGTATTGCGCCACCAACAATCTAGCTGCAGTTATTAAGCACAAAAATCAAATTAATCTCTACAGCTGTACAATCAGTAATTATACCTAACAAAAATAACTGAGGGGTAAACTTTATCCTTTTTTTGCAAAGTCACCCTTCTGCAGCTGAGAGTTACATTTGCAACCTTCTCACAGAATTTGAGATCTCCATCTCACCCTCAGGGTGACAGACACATCCACTTCCTGTCACTGAACTGCCTTTCCCGTTTTCCGCCCTCCTCCCTCCTCCACTCCCCTGGTGATGCCACACAACACAGAGATCCTAGGCAGCCATAAAGGATCATCATGAAATTCGTAATTCTCAATTTCCAAGGTTTTACACCATCCAAGAGCCTCTATAAAGGGAAAACATTTATTGCTGCTAATATAACAGGAGAAGCTGAAAGGAAGCAAGATACTCCTCCTTTCCTTCTCAAGGGAGGAAGAGAAATGAATTAAATCTAAAGTGCAAATGTATATTTAATAAAACTTGATTTTTTTTTCCTGGGTAAACAATCCTTTCCTCAGAGGCACCTATAGAAGAATAATTGATAAGACTCTTAACATAAATAAAGCTTCAAATTAAATAATCCAGCATTAGGCTAACAACATTTCTAGGTATTTCAGAGAATTATTTTCTGTTTCTGCTTTCCATCACTCAAGGACTGTGGATTATTAGCTTAGTACACAGAGAGTAACAAATATCTGACTCAAGGGGACACAGGAGTCAAAACTTAGTCTTAACAAGATGAGTTCAAGAAAAAACTGAATTTACCTCAATGCAATGACAAGAACATTTCATTGTATTAAAATGTATTAACAGGGAGGTAGAATCAAGATTATGTGAAGGGTTATTACTGCTTAAAATGCCTTGGTAAGGCCACACTTGGAATACTGTATCTAGTTTTGGTCGCCACGATGTAAAAAAGATGTGGAGACTCTGGAAAGAGTGCAGAGAAGATCAACAAAGATGATTAGGGGACTGGAGGCTAAAACATATGAAGAACAGTTGCAGGAACTGGGTGTGTCTAGTTTAATGAAAAGAAGAAGTAGGAGTGAAATGATAGCAGATTTCCAATATCTCAGGGGCTGCCACAAAGAAGAGGGAGTCAAGCTATTCTCCAATGCACCTGTGGGCAGGACAAGAAGTAATGGGTGGAAACTAATAAGGGAGAGAAGCAACTTAGAACAGAGGAGAAATTTCCTGACAGTTAGAACTATTAATCATTGGAACGACTTGCCTCCAGAAGTTGTGAATGCTCCAACACTGTGTTCTGACCTAAGCTTCCTCAAACCGCGAAGCAGGCTCCTTGTCCTGACAAAAAAATCATTTTTATTAAGTTACTGTGAATTCCTCTCATTCACATCCAGCGAAGTCTTTCAAGGGTGAATTACAGTCACAGACATTATCTGTCGTGGAGAGCTGCCAGGGTCAAGCGGCTCAGCCGTCGGAAGTTGTTTTTTTTTGCCTGCTTCTCTTGGGCACCACTCTCCTTGCAGCCATGCCAGTCTTCCAGTCTGTCCATGCCGTCAGCAACTTGGTCCGGGTGAGCCGAGGGGAGGCAGGTGGGGATCCGGTTGGGAGAGGCTGGCGATGGGGGTGGCTTTTGAAAGGGTTGGGGGGTGTTGGGGAAAGGCAATCAGGGGAAGGCTGATTTGCAACCGCCAGCAAAGTCCCGTCTAAACTTCTTGGTTCATGTTCCCCGGCCCGGAGCAGACCGTTCTTGGGAAAGCAGGTTCTTCCTCCCTACCTACCTTCTCTTCCCTTCCTCCCTTTCCCCTTCCTCCCTTTTGCCTCCCTCCCCTCTTTCCTTCCCTCCCTTCTATCCTTCCTTTCTTCCTTCCTTCTCCCTTTCTCCCTCCCTTCCTCCTTCCCTCCTTCTCTCCTTTCTTTCTTCCTTCCTTCTCCTCCCTCCTCCCCTTCCTGCTTTCCTCCTTCTTTCCTTCCCTATCTACCTTCCCTTCCTTCCTTTTTTTCTTCTCTCTTCCTTCATCCTTCCCTCCTTTCCTTCCTTATCTACCTTCCCTTCCTTCTTTCCTTCCTTCCTTTCTTCCTTCCTTCTTTTCCCTTTCTCCTCCCTCCCTCCTTCCCTCCTTCTTTCCTTCCCTACCTTATCTTCCTTCTTTCCTCCCTTCCTTTCTTCTCCTCCCTCCCCTTTCCATCCTGTAAACTGTTCAGAGAGGGCTGTGTAAAAGCACCATGAAGTGTTACCCCTGCTGCTGCCTCCTCCTCCTCCTCCGCCATGCTTTCGAGGAGCCATGAGGCCGCAGGAGCCAGTAGGAAGACGGCGGAGGGGGTGGGAGCAGGGGGAAAAAAGGCCATGGCTCCTCAAAAGCACGGCGGAGGAGGAGACAGCAGCGGCAGGGGTAACGGTGCTTTTACGGCCCTCTTTTTTTTTTTACAGCTCAGGTGCTCCGAGCCCCACCCCCTGTCAATGGTGTCCTGCTTTACTCATCTTAAAATCTGGTCACTTTAGGGGCTCCCCTTAGGAGAGAAGAACCGATGGGAGAAGATAAACAGGGCTACAGCTTGCTGGAGGCCGGCTGCTCTTCTCCTGCATGCGGATTGCTCCTTCCTGGGCACAGCTGACTGCCAACACGCCATCTCTGCGCCACAGGTGGCCCTGCACCAAGCCCCAGCTGCCACCAGCCCAGGGGCTCTCTCACTCATACAGCATCCACTGGTTGGCTGACTCTCTGTAAACCGCTTAGAGAGGCCTGAAAGGCCTATGAAGCGGTATATAAGTCTACTGCTATTGCTATTGCTATTGAAGGGTGCATGGAACCACATGGTGTGATCGAGCGAGACCATGAACTTCACTCTGCGGTGCTGGTGTATCAACAGGGCCGTCTGCAGGAACGCATAGTCCGAGACGTATGCAGCCACCCAGCAGTGCAGCTTCATGTCGCATTTGTAGCCCTTGGCACGCACCCAGAAGAGCTGCTTGGGTTCCTGGGAGTTCTGGTGGAAAATGTCAGTTGGGTTCACCGGCTTCATCTCGATCGGAATCTCCCAGGCCAGCATTCTCCAGAGTCCCTGTTGATATCTCTTGAGAAGGTTGGGGTTTCATAGGTACTTCTGGATCAGCTTCTCCTGGCTCATCAGTTCCTCTCGGAGCACCACAGCCAGCATTTGGAACTGGTGCTGCCTCGGGCTGGGCTGCCCCCATTGTAAAGAAGCTTGGTATATAAAAATGGGCTTCCTGTGCTGGATGGCCTTGACCAGGCACACCGAGAAGCTCCTCCTGGTACAGGTATGCTCCACCTGATACAGAACAGGCACAGTGAGGTCCCCTGTCCTCACAAAGTAGCAATGGAGCAAATGGACTCCTAGGTCGTCCGTCATGGCCTATACTACTGCCACCAGTGCCTGGCCCACTATCTACCCTCCAAAAAGAAGCTGCGTGACCAGCACCCAGTAGTGCCTTCCCTGGAAGAGGTTGACATCCAGAGGCTCCAGCTGCAGGATGCTGGTCAGCAAAATGCTGTGCAGGTCCCCCGCCGGCTCCACCCCTTCTCGGACTTGGGCGTCTCACCGGCTTTTCCACTGGAGGAAACCATCTTTGACTGTGGCATATCTTGTTAGTTGCAAAGTCATGTCCAACTCATCGCAACCCCATGGACAACATTCCTCCAGACCTTGCTGTCTTCTACCATCCTCTGGAGTCCATTTAAGCTCACACCTACTGCTTCAGTGACTCCATCTAGCCACCTCATTCTTTGTCATCCCCTTCTTCTTTTGCCCTCCATCTTTCCTAGCATGAGGCTCTTCTCCAGGGAGTCCTTCCTTCTCGTTAGGTGGCCAAAGTATTTGAGTTTCCTCTTCAGGATCTGGCCTTCTAAAGAGCAGTCAGGGTTGATCTCCTCTAGGACCGACCGGTTGGATCTCCTTGCAGTCCAAAGGACTCGCAGGAGTTTTCTCCAGCACTATAGTTCAAAGACCTCAATTATTTGGCGCTCAGCCTTCCTTATGGTCCAACTTTCACAGCCATCCATTGTAACTGGGAAAACCATAGCCTTGACTATGAACACTTTTGTTGGCAGAGTGATGACTACCACTGGGGGGGGGGGCAATAAGATGCTGAGCAGAACAAATGAGGAAGACCATTGTTTTTACATCTTGAGATAAATGTGTTCAATAAATGTGGGGTCTAATCTAACCGAGCTAATTTTTATATTCTTAGATGTTGTGATCATGCTACATAGAAGCAAAATGAGGGGATGCTGCATTTTGTGGACTGCAAGGAATTTACCTGCAGTTTCTAAACAGGGAAATAGATGAGTCTATTGTTGAATATGGTTGAAAATGAGGGGTTTTTCCCCCCCAGGAATAATAAAACCCAAGATAAAACTGCACCTATTGCTCAATTAGGGACAGTTATCTCTGAATTATGCATGTAGTGAATGTTGCATTAAAACAAACCGTTTAAAACTAGATTGAAATATTTGGGGATGTCAGGAATTGAAATAAATGCATAAGGATTAAGAAGAAAATCAACACAATAAATAGCATGTTTATTGCTTATTGTATGAAAAGGGTGAAGGGGGGAGAGGAAAAGACAGAGAGAGAGAGGGAGAGAGAGAGGAGAGAGAGAGAAAGAGATGGAGAGAGAAAGAGGAGGAGAGAGAGAGTGAGAGTGAGAGACAGAGAGAGAGAAATAGAGAGAGAGAGAGAGGGAGGGAGAGAGGGAGAGAGAGGGAGGGAGGGAGGGAGAGAGAGAGAGAGAGAGAGAGAGAGAGAGAGAGAGAGAGAGAGAGAGAGAGAGAGAGAGAGAGAGAGGTTCCAGCCGAATTGTTATTTCCTAAAATCCAGAATTGCAAGTCATCATATTGATATTTCATGAATATTTTATTGCCTTTGGAAGAGCTCTCTGTTTAGAAGCCGGTTAATTGCATGTCACTCAACAAAAATAGGAAGATAATTGTTTTAGATGATGGGAGAGACTTCATTAATGATTGTAAAGTTGATGATTTGGCAATTGTCTCCCTACGTATCTGGAAATATTTAGCTTCACCCTTTTAACTTCCCACCCCCTCCTCAGACTTTCTGTGCAGCTGTCACATTCAGATTCTAGTTAGAGAGAAAAGAGAGAGAGATTCTGCAGTAAAAATGAAAAACATGGTTAGTATGGACATAACCTACTTTGGTGCTGTAAGAAATCTAAAAAGGCATCACATCCTCCCTCCCTTCCTCCCTCTCTCCCTCCCTGAACTTACTTATTTACTTGCCTCCCTTCCTCCCATTTCAACTCCTTTCTTCTTTCCTCCCTCTCTCCCTCCCTCCCTTCTTTTCTACTTTCCTCCCTCTCTATTGTGGTCTGCTGACAGCCTGGCAGCAGAGTCGGACAGTGAGGAGGTTGGGGAGGAATATGGGCCAGTCCTGGAGTCTGGAGAAAGCTCATCCGAGGGCTCTGCATTGGAGGCAGAGAGGGGGGGGGAGTCAAGGCCATCTGGTAGTTATGTGCTGCCTCCGGAGTATGACATCAGCAAGGCAGAAGAACAGTGTGAGCCTGTTCCCACTGTGGGCATGTGCAGAGCTTCCAGAAGGCAAGAACAATTAAGACAAAAAGGGTGACTCGGGAGTAAAGCTTGGAGATGATTGGCCCCTCCCATAAGACATAAAAGAGAAGCAAAGGGACGTGAGTCTTTGCAGAAAGCAACTTTGTTCATTCTGGTCGGTTCAAACTCTGAGAAGCTCCGTTTGAGACTGTGCTCCGTTTGGCCTTGCAAAACTAATTGGTAATTAGGTCTCTGGCTGTGTTTCAAGGGAAATAAAGGTGGATGCTTATCAACATTACCCTGAAAGACTGTGGCAGACATCTGGTGGACTCTTTACAGACTGTTTGTGGATCTTTATGGATGACCATAATTCACAGCCGTTTAAATAAAAGAGGGTTTTTGGGACTAAGCGTGTGATTTATGCTTTATCAGGAAGCACTCTCTTCCTCCCTGAACTCCTCCTTCCTTCCTTCCTTCCTCCCTTCCTTCCTTCCTCCCTTCCCCTCCCTTCCCTTCCCTCCCTCCCTTTTGAACACCTCCCTTCCTTCTTTCCTCCATCCCTCTCTTACTTACTTCCTCCCTTCTTTTCTCCCTGCCTCCCTTCCTCCTGTTTCTACATGCTGTTTAAGAAGGTGTAATGGATACTATACCAGGACAATTCTAAGAAATACAATTGTTAAGGTGTGGAAAGGCAGAAATAAGGCATAAGGGACAAGAGGAATAATCTCCACATGTAATCTTTAGTGAAGTGTGCAAACCAGCATCTGCATTTCCTGCATTGGATGAGAAGAGCACATCTTTCTCTTTCTGTCCTGGCCACCTTTTACAGAGGCACAATTGAAAGGGTTTTAACAAACTGCATCCCTGTTTGGTTTGGTAGAAGCAGTGCCTCAGATAGAAAGTCCCTACAGAGAGTGGTGAGGACAACCAAGAAGATTATAGGAATCTTGCTTCCCTGAGAGACTGCCTCCTGCCGATTACCTCTCTCAGACCAATTAGATCGCACAGGTTGGGTCTCCTCCGGATTCCATCTGCCAGCCAATGTCGGCTGGCGACTCCCTGGGGGAGGGCCTTCTCTGTTGCAGCTCCAGCCCTCTGGAATGAGCTCCCTGTTGAGATCCGGACCCTTACTACCCTCCCGGCCTTCTGCAAAGCCACCAAGTCCTGGCTGTTCCAGCAGGCTGGGGGGAGCTGAGAAGCATCTACCTCCACAGAAATTGTGAATGTTGGTTTTGTTTTTAATATGTTGTCTTTGTCTTGTTCCCCCTTTCCCTTGTCTTTTGTGAGCCGCCTGGAGTCCTCCGGGAGTGGGCGGCATACAAGACAAACAAACAAACAAACAAACAAACAAACAAACAAATAAATAAATAAATAAATTCAGGATACTGCTTTTAAGGGCTATGTGCTTAGAGCTCAAAACATTGTTAGAGTCCCCCACACGCACACTTCATGGTCTGTTTTGGTTACTCCCCTCTGGGAGGAGGTTTCGAACTTGCAGCCCTTTCAGATTCTGTAACAGCTTTGTTCCCTATGCTATCCATCTGGTAAACTCTCAAGATTTGTTTTTTCTTGCCATGTATACATCTGCATTAGACCACATTGTTTCTCTGTGTCATAGAATATATTGGGTCTGTGCACAATTATTTATTTATTTATTTATTTTGTCAA